>NW_026921904.1:0-10295 GCF_032062105.1 Saccostrea cuccullata | reverse complement strand
GAAATTTAAAAGTTAGTGATATTTTTCTAATCAAAACCTTGCCTGAAAACAAGCTAAAAACGACGTTTTTCCTATACAATTCAATAGAATACCGTTGAAAATGTAACTACAACAATGACATCTTTGGAATTCAATTACACAAAAACGGTGCAGACGAATTTTATAAAATTTTCAGGGAATGGAAATCAAGGTAGAGAAATCATATAAGTAATTTTCATGGTATGTTTTCGAACACTTTTAAAAGCCCTGTAAACCCGCGACCTACGTTAACAGAACTTGCGGGCAAGTTTAGACAATATTGGATAGTTTATAAAATATATTTGTCATTTTTGTAGGATAAAATATTTAATCTCGCTCACTTCAATACGTAATATCGCGGATAACAATAGTACCTCGCAGTTATCTGACTTACTACCGCTCTTTTGCGGGGGAGTCGAGAAGGGTCTAAATTTGGGGGCAAATGACATTGTTTACAGTAGTGAAGATCGATTGATTCGATTAATTTAATTGCCGAAAGCATATTGTTTTGCCATAAATTTAACTCCAAATAGTAGATTGTCAAATAAGGAAAGTTTAGAATATTTTATCTGCTATAAATGTATTTCAATAAAAATTTAACAAGAAGATTCCGCTTAGATAAAAATATCGTTAAAAATGTAACAATTTAGGATTGGCTCCTCTAAAAAAAATTATTAGGCTAGTTCAGCTATTGTTTAGCAAGGTATTCCACCAGGATTATTTTTTACTCAACTGTCGTTATAAAGTCTACAATGATCGATCTTGCATTGTATTCAATAGCACTTTGCCCCCACCCAACAGACGTTTCCTACCTCCATTGCGGAAGAGTTCCGCTAAGTTAGTAATCGCGATATCGAGTATTACGAAGCAACTTGGGGGGGGGGGGGGCGCATTATTGCACTCATTGTTATTGTTAAAAGTTGTTAAAAGTAGCTTAGAACCTTATGCTAGGAGGTGCAGTATCGTTTTCCCTTTCCAATTTCGGTATGCTTTTGGGAAAAATGCAGCTTAAACAATCCGTCTTTTCCTTAAAATTCAAAATGCCAATAAAGGAATTGACGCGGTTAATATAAGTAATATTCTTAATCACAAAAGGGTTCAGTCTTGTATTCCACCATATTTCAAGTTAAAGACCACACCATGTATTTCCTACAAAATACATCGACCATTGCTTCCAAACTTTTCAATTACAAAAACACTTTACATGGCATGGATATCGACTATCTGAAAAAAATCCCCCTTCGTGTTCATGTTCTTCTTCGCCCTATAACTATAGTCCTGCTGGACATGTTATTACAGGTGACGTAAATATAGTTCGAATTCGTAATAAGCCCTTAGATCACTTATTTTAAAAGGTCCTAAATATGGGAACCGAAATCCTTCAACTGGCGTCGGAATTTCATTAATATTATGGATTCTGTTGAAAATTACGCCAGACGATGGGCCAGATATAAAAAAGAAGACATTGACACCTTGTCAGAATGGATTAAATGTAGATCCATGTTAAAGTCACGTATCAAAAGATTGAGGGGCAAATGAAAACCATGTATCCTTCTGTGTTCAATAAACCAGAAGTGAAAAAGAAGTAGATAGATTACACGATCAGTACGTACTGGTTCCTGCCGACAAGTTCTAGAAGAACTTGGATTTAATTCTACAAGTGGTAATCCTACTTATACTCATACTTCTCTTTCTAAGGAAGAAATTCTTCAAAATCACCTGTCAGTTTTGAATACTTTAATATTCCACAGAGCCAAAATGAATTTGAACTACCTTATATATATTGGATTCCTAAACTTGATAAGAACCCTTACAAACAAGGATACATTGCAGGTTCCAGTAAATGTTCAACCAAGCCTCTTTCTTTACTTCTGACTAAAATATTGACAGAAGTGAAGGAAAAAATTCAAGAGTACTGTGCAACTCTATTTTCAAGAAGTGGTGTAAATCAGATGTGGATACTTAAAAATTCTAAAGAACTTTTGGACAATTTGAAATCACAAGACTTACAAAAATCAACATTTAAAAAAAAAACTTACGACTTTTTAACTTTATACACAACTATTCCCCACAATAAATTAAAGTCCAGGCTTTTTTAAATCATTGACAGCTGCTTTTGCAATAAATATTGGAACTTATAATTACTTATCTGGTCATTGCTCATTTGCAAAATTATTTTGTTAAAACATTCTGATTGCACATACAAGTACTCATCAGTTGACATCAAAGAGATGCTTGAGTTTCTGATTGACAATATCTATGTGGTTTTTAGAGACCAGGTATTCCAACAATCTATTGGAATTCCCATGGGTACAAATTGCGCTCCGTTATTAGCAGATTTATTTTTATATTCATATGAAGCAGAATTTATGCAAAATCTAATGCGTGAAAAGAAGAAAACACTTGCTGTGACCTTCAACTCGACATTTAGATATATCGACGACGCATTATCAATTAATAATGATGATTTCCATTCCTACGTCGATTTGATATATTCTGGTGAGCTTGAGATAAAAGATACCACAGAGTCCGACACTTCTGCTTCATACTTGATATTTAACTTGAAAAAGACACTAATGGTAATCTAACAACCAAGCTATATGATAAACGTGATGACTTTAACTTTTCAATCGTCAACTTCCCTTACTTATGCAGCAATACACCTTCATCACCTGCATACGGAGTATATATATCTCAGTTGATTCGATATGCAAGAGCGTGCTCTACGTATGAACAATTTCTTAAACGAGGTAAATTATTGACAAGCAAGTTGATGAAACAAGAATATCAACAGTCTCGTTTAAAGTCATCATTTCGTAAATTCTATGGTCGATACAAAGAACATGTCAGCAAATACAAATTATCATTGAATGAAAATCTTACTGACGATTTTAATACCAATTGTTAGTCCATTATTTATACACTGAATTGACGACAGGTTTTTTCCGTTATTTCCTGATCATGACAACGAGCACACGGCGGGTGTGACCGGTCGGCAGGGGATGCTCACTCCTCCATGGCACCTGATCCCACCTCTGACGTTTCGGAGGTCCGTGTTTGCTCTGCTCTTATTTTGTATAATGTTTAATGGACGTTGAGATTGAATACTGTTGTTATCTCCATATCTTTTTTGTAAACAATACACGTGTTAATAAATACATTTTACAGGTTGTGTTTTTGATAATTGCTGCATACATCTCTGAGCCCGTTCGACAATACATACTAGTGAAATAGTTTTCTTTTTAACGTTAACATTCTTTCATTAAAATTCTTAATTAATTATACTGTTTATGTTTGTATTTATACAGAAAAAATCCCCTTTTTTGAATTAAAAAAATTGAAGCAAGAGTGTGTGCTTATCAAATACGTCTCGGAATTCCTAGATTTAAGGGGGTGACTGTGGGTTCTATTGTACAACCTGTGCATCATAGTAAAATATCTACTAGTATTCTTTTAAAGCAACTTTTCTCAGAAGATGAATAAAATTTAGCAAAATTAAGAAATCCGGTTATTAAAACCTTATTATAAAACTGATTTAAAAAATGTTTTTAAAGGATATGTAGATAGCTTAGGGGCGTAAAAATGTGTTTGTGACTTTAGGATAAACTGGAGTTCTTTAAGAGTGGGTCATTAAAAATGTTATAAATCAAAAAGTATACAACATAACTTTTGTAAATTTTAATGTAAAATTTTTTGAATCAAACATATATCTTCCTAATTTTTTGTAAAAATCTTTTGTAGCACCTCATTTAAGTAGGAAAAATTTGTTATTTTTGTTAGAAAACCCCTCTTTAAACCAAGTATTTTGTTTTTTAATCAAATGGAGCGTAAAGTCGCTTTCTCGAAATTCTGCCATAGTACAATATAACTAGTTTGGTTAATGACGGGGAAAGGAAATGTTCAAGAATGGGGAAATTCACAGATAAGTTATTTTAATGCCTCCTATGAGAAATATCAGTCTGATAGTGCGTTGAAAAATAACCAAACAGAGATATGCTTTTTTGTCGATTATGTCATTTATTTCAATGACATAAAGTAAAATGTAAAACAAATCATTTGCAATGGGGGTCACTTAATATCGAACAATACAGGATGCAAAGCAACAAGTAGGTCTTCTGTCCTGTTTAATCAGAAGTAACGTTTCCTTTCAAAAATGAGTACTTGCGTCTTCGATGAATTAAATTTCCAAATCTATGTTGATTAATGCTGAAGGACACAGGCTACTAATTATTTTGCTTATACATTCCATCATAATTAAAAAATAATTTTAAAATTACACCAGCTCAACTTACATAAATTTGGCACTGAGTAAGACCAATTCAAGTCCAAAAAATTATCAAGCTCTCAGGAACATTCATAGTCTGCAAAAAATTATCAAGCTCTCAGGAACATTTATAGTCTGCAAGTCCTTTTATGGCATCGCAAAAAACCCATAATTTGTTTTTTTTTCACTTTCTCTTCGTGGAAAGGGTAAATATGGGCTTCTTTACACCCTGGCAACTAGGCGCTTTAAAGCAAAATTTCCCATAATTATCAATTTAAAATTTTTTTTCAGACCTTTTCCATTTATGCCCAAAAATAACCCCATTCCACTCCATAAACACCCCAAAGCATTTTTAAGAAACCCCTCTATTTTAAAACTGGAACTACTTGCGTGGTCAATTAAATAGGGGTAAAATTAGTAGCCTGTAACCTATTAAGGCCACAAACCTTGTCTGATTTTGCTGAAATTTGACATGCTGGTACCTTTTGAATATACTAACTTGCTTATGAAGTTTCATTGAAATTGATGATTCCTAAGCAGAGTTATGGCCCTTTAAATGATGTCCTGGAACACCTTAAATCAGAGGGTCAAATGAGCATTAGACACACAGTTCTCAAATTTAATACATATTACAAATTCTCAATACTTCTTGAGATATCAAGAAAAAAATCTGGCCCCTCTAGATCCCTTATTTCCTCTCCATTCATTTAATCACCCTCTATTTTTTTCAAAAATATTTAAAGGAGCACAAAGTGAACTGATATTTTATTTTCAATGCATATAAAAATGAAACTTTAAAATATAAGTTAATACGCCAATAAAATCACAAATACGAAAAAAACCACACTCAATAAATGTGTATAGAAGAAAATAAAGAATGGGTGGACTTAACGCCCTATTTTGGATTTTTTGCGACTCCTCTACCAAGCTGAAAATGAAGTGAATCCCAAATATATTACTAGTAATAGAAAGGGCTACATATACTTGGTTATATTAGGTGGAACATCATTGCAAAAGAAAAAAAAAATGCCCTGTTGTCATGTATCAACATTGAAGCAACGATACACGAGTGTCGTCTTCCGGAAATCGACATGTACCCGGAGTGGTTTTTATGTCACACAATCAATATTTATAAGAGGCGGGGCTATCGATCGGCGTCATTGTTAACATCTTTCTCTCTATCCTTCTCTCTCTCAAAAAATTCGAATACGTGTTTAGCATATAACAGCGATGTCAATATGAAATTATTTTAAAAATGTGATAGCACGCAAAATTAAAACAATATTTAATTTGCTAAATTCTAAAAACGGCAGCAAAACACGCTCAAAGACACATTTAGATCGAGGTCAGGTTGAAGAATACAATGTTACTGTTTTCTCAAGTACACTCGCAGGTGGACATCACGTGATGCATTGTAATATTTAACAGGTCAATCGCAGTCATAACAATGGAAGCGAGAAGTTTATTTTGAACATGTTTTTGTAACATTCAGTGTGAGCGCACGTTTGTCTACACTTCTCCTTTAAATACAACATTATTTTGTTCAATATACTTCTACAGTTTTCTTAAGAACAGCCGACAAACATGTGCTGACTATGTATTCAGACAATGAAAAACCGCGTGACCCTGATTATCTATTGATATTCAAGAAATCTTCGAACCATGCCTTCGATATTGATTTAGTTTACTGCGAAAAGATCGTTTTAAAGTCACGTCCTTACTATGAATACACAGTTAAGATATCGGAGGTTTATATGATGGAAAAAAATTAAAATTTTATGAAACTTAAATTTACGTCATTTTTTCTGGCCAGTAAATCCACCCATTCTTTAGGATTATGTTACATGCAGCTTCTTTTAAAATGTTTTATATGAATTTAAGTTTTAATATTTCTCGTTAAGACAAATTAAGACTTAAGGAAAATGCCACTTTTCCTAAGGATTAAGCATCAAGTTAAAATTTGTGAAATTGCAAGGATGTGTCAATCAAACCCACCAAATTTTTTTTAAAGTTTGAATAACTTTTAAATGAAATAAGATTTTTAATTGATTTTGGTGTGAATGGTATTAAAATATATAATTCGTGATATTTTACAGAAAATATTAACTTCAAATCTGTGTCCAAGTACCTTTAAATAGAAATAAAAATATAATTTTTGTATTTTAAAATCTTTCCAAATCAAAATTAAACTGTCTAGAATTGCATGTAAATGATGTAAATAATGAATTGTTTTAACTAGACTGTTTAGTTTTAATGTGATGAAAAGTTAAATAATTTCTTATAGTTCGAAAAAAAAATGCAAAGTGATAACATTACTTGAAACAAAAAATAAATCTTGGTTTACTAGTATTACTATATTCCCTTCACGAACGATTATGATTATTTACATTTGCAGCAGATGTTTGTTTTTGTTTTAAAATAGTTCTGTCGTAGGATGAATAAAATAGAGATGAACGGAAAAAAGGAAATTTATTCGAATTTCAGTGGTATGAAAATAAACCATAAAATAAATTTACTATATATGTATATCATCTATTATAATATTGCTTTTGCTTTATATATGTATATATTCCTATTGGAAATCTAGTAAGTGCTTCTACAATCACACATATATACATGACATATTTAAAAAACAATTTTAACTGTGATAATTTTTTTCCTACAAAAAATTTATAGTTCTTATGGACAAGGAAGTCTTCAACATGGAGAAATTTCCACAACAATATACTGAATTTTAATATTCATCACCAGTAATTTTGAAAACAAATCCTCTGCTTGCAGTTTTATCAGTAATGTGCATGAAGTTTTTATGAAGAGACTGACAGGTTAATAAGGAGTAAAATGACCTTGGTAGGAGAGTGAAATGACCTACCTTGAATAGGTAAAGGAGAATAATAACCTAGGAGAGAAAAAGGGTTCAGAGAGAATAATTGAGACCTTCACGTACCTTTTTTTTTTTTTTTTTTACAAATTCTTACTCATCTCTCCATTAAAAGAACTTAAAATCTTCTGTATGGGAGCTAATAAAATCTGTCGTGGTAAGAAAAAGAAAAATAGCGAAAAAGGTTATCCTTACATTTGTAATTCTTTTAAGATTTTATAGATAAACACAAAAATTAACGTTTGAGTTTTGATATTTAGCAGAATCAATTTTGTTTGCAATATAAATATTATTCAATATTTTAAAGGTTCTTAAACTGAACTCGAAAGGAAATCGAACGAGCTGAAACACTGCTAAGGTTGAAATTGTTTTAAAAAAGGTATGCTGAATAGAGTGCAATAGATTAATTTGAAGTCTGTATTAGTTTTTTCACTCTTAAATGTAATCTCTCCGTGCAATGCCCATGTTTGAATTGTAAAAAAAATAAGACAGGAAACAACGGGTTTTACCATCATATATCATAATGTAGATCATTAAATTTTATCTTATTTAAACAAAACGAGGTGATATTATCAGCACTCCTATCATAAACAAACACATTATGAGATATTGAAAGAGTAAAGATCAAAACCAAAATATAACAATTGTTGAGGAAAAATACATCAGAAATTTTATTTATGACGTCTAAATATCTGTAAATTTATATACAACTTTAACTGTTTTCAAGTTCAAATTATATAATATATATATATATATATATATATATATATAGAAAGCACACAGAAAATCACTTTTACAAGGATACTCACTTCCCCCCGGCCTGGGTTGAACTCTCGACCTACGAATTTATTCTCCTACCAGTACAGGAACAGCGCGTTAGACCGCTCGGCTATCTAGGCAAGTTAAAACACTTGCTTTTGATGCCGATGGAATTCTCACAACGCTGCCCTATACTACACGGTCATTGAGAATGGAAGTGAGATACAGTTATTTGGACATTAGTTTATGAGGATCGTTACCAATACATGTTGTGATGAAATTAATCTTATTTATAAAGCACAAATTACAACAACTCTTAAACTAATTGTAATTTGTGCTTTATAAATAAGATTAATTTCATCACAACATGTATTGGTAACGATCCTCATAAAACTTATGTCCAAATAACTGTATCTCATTTCCATTCTCAATGACCGTGTAGTATAGGGCAGCGTTGTGAGAAATTCCATCGGCATCGAAAGCAAGTTTTTTAACTTGCTTAGATAGCCGAGCGGTCTAACGCGCTGTTCCTGTACTGCTAGGAGAACAGATTCCGTAGGTCGAGAAGTTCAACCCCGGGCCGGGGGGGAAGTGAGTATCCTTGTAAAAGTGATTTTCTCTGTGCTTCTATATATATATATATATATATATATATATATATATATATATATAATTTGAACTTAAAAACAATTAAAAATTGTATATAAATTTACAGACATTCAGACGTCATAAATAAAATTTCTGATGTATTTTTCCTCAACAATTGTTATATTTTGGTTTTGATCTTTACTCTTTCAATATCTCATTATGTGTTTGTTTATGATAGGAGTGCGGATAATATCACCTCGTTTTGTTTAAATAAGATAAAATTTAATGATCTACTTTATGATATATGATGGTAAACCTGTTGTTTCCTGTCTTATTTTATTTACAATTCAAACATGGCATTGCACGGGAGAATTACATTTAAGAGGTGAAGAAACTAATACAGACTTCAAATTAATCTATTGCACTCTATTCAGCATACCTTTTTTAAAACAATTTCAACCTTAGCAGTGTTTCAGCTCGTTCGAATTCCTTTCGAGTTCAGTTTAAGAACCTTTAAAAATATTGAATAATATTTATATTGCAAACAAAATTGATTCTGCTAAATATCAAAACTCAAACATTAATTTTTGTGTTAATCTATAAAATCTTAAAAGAATTACAAATGTAAGGATAACCTTTTCGTTTTTTTCTTTTTCTTACCACGGACAGATTTTATTAGCTCCCATACAGAAGATTTTAATTTCTTTTAATTGAGAGATGAGTAAGAATTTGTATTAAAAAAAAAAAAAAAAAAACGGTACGTGAAGGTCTCAAATTATTTCTCTCTGAACGCGTTTCTCTCCTATGTTATTATTCTCCTTTATCTATTCAAGGTAGGTCATTTCACTCTCCTACCAAGGTCATTTTACTCCTTATTAACCTGTCAGTCTCTTCATAAAAAACTTCATGCACATTACTGATGAAACTGCAAGCAAGAGGATTTGTTTTCAAAATTACTGGTGATGAATATTAAAATTCAGTATATTGTTGCGGAAATTTCTCCATGTTGAAGACTTCCTTTGCGATAAGAACTATAAATTTTTTGTAGGAAAAAATTATCCCAGTTAAAATTGTTTTTTAAATATGTCATGTATATATGTGTGATTGTAGAAGCATTTACTAGATTTCCAATAGGAATATATACATATATAAAGCAAAAGCAATATTATAATAGATGATATACATATACAGTAAATTTATTTTATCGGTTTATTTTCATACCACTGAAATTCGAATAAATTTCCTTTTTTTTCATTTATCTCTATTTTATTCATCCTACGACAGAACTATTTTAAAACAAAAACAAACATCTGCTGCAAATGTAAATAATCATAATCGTTCGTAAAGGGAATATAGTAATACCAGTAAACCAAGATTTATCTCTTGTTTCAAGTAATGTTATCACTTTGCATTTTTGCTTTCGAACTATAAGAAATTATTTAACTTTTCACCACATTAAAACTAAACAGTCTAGTTAAAAAAATTCATTATTTACATCATTTACATGCAATTCTAGACAGTTTAATTTTGATTTGGAAAGATTTTAAAATACAAAGATTATATTTTTATTTCTATTTAAAGGTACTTGGACACAGATTTGAAGTTAATATTTTCTGTATAATATCACGAATTATATATTTTAATACCATTCACACCAAAATCAATTAAAAATCTTATTTCATCTGAAAGTTATTCAAACTTTAAAAATTTTTTGGTGGGTTTGTTGCACATCCTTGCAATTTCACAAATTTTAACTTGATGCTTTAAACCTTAGGAAAAGTGGCA
>NW_026921903.1:0-10259 GCF_032062105.1 Saccostrea cuccullata | reverse complement strand
TTAATAATTTTAAATTTATACTACCCCTGAATGCATCCACACAAGTTTTAGCTTTTCTGGCCCAGTGGTTCTTAAGAAAAAAAAGAAAGTGGGCGCTTTAGATTGCGATTCGGCAGGAATAGTGGCTCATAAAAAGAATAATAAAATATCATTGATTTAAACCTAGCCAATGACTGTGTTATAGGTGAATGTAAAATGGGCAAATATTCAGTTAAATGTGTTTGATTTTATTTTTATACATGTATGCACCTAAATATAGCCTTACGAGTCAAATGATGCAAAAAACAACTCTTTTATAGCCATTTCTCATTAATTTTGTTGCTTCTGGGTCTTTTCTCCATGAATTTTAAATGCGTTTTAAGTGTTTTTTAACCGTAAAATTTATTCCAGCTGTTTAAAAAATGGAGAGACGACCAGAAATACCAAAATCTAAACTTTTTCCATTTATTTTCTGGTAGAAAATTGACGAAGTCCAATTGTATAGGGCTTTGGCTTTTAAAGAATGATTTAAATACTAGATACGTATAGTGTCCCTCGGTAGCTAAATTGGTTTGTCGCTGGATTCGAGACATATATCAAAGCATGATTTTAGGTTCGAATACAGTGATTTTTCAAAATTTTTTTTCATTGAAATTTCTAAATTGGTAGTAAACAATTGGCCCATGGGCCACATTGCTCACCTGAGTACTAAGGGTAGGAAAAAGTACAAAATGGCTTTTTATTGTAAAGTTTAAATCCAAAATTAGTCCCATGACCAATCATGGATTTGCTATTTTTTAGAAAATGATTTTTAAAGAATTTTCCTATATATATATCTTTAAAAACTTTGGTCCGCCATTTTGGCTGCCCTACCCCTGGTAGTCATGATTTGAAAAAAATTGATTCTACACTACTTGAGCATGCTTCCATTAAATATGATGAATTATGGCTTTGTCATTCTTGAGAAGATTATTTTTAAAGAATTTTAATATATATTTCTACGTTAAACTTTGGTCGGCCATTTTGGCCCCGCCCTACCCCCGGGGGTCATGATTTGAACAAACTTGAATCTACACTACCTGAGGATGCTTCCATATAAATATGATGAATTATGGCTTTGTCATTCTTGAAAAGAAGGTTTTTAAAGAATTTTCCTATATATTTCTATATAAAACTTTGGTCAGCCATTTTGGCCCCGCCCTACCCCCGGGGGTCATGATTTGAACAAACTTGAATCTACACTACCTGAGCATGCTTCCATATAAATATGATGGATTATGGCTTTGTCATTCTTGAGAAGAAGATTTTTAAAGAATTTTCCTATATATTTCTATGTAAAACTTTGGTCGGCCATTTTGGCCCCGCCCTACCCCCGGGGGTGTTGATTTGAACAAACTTGAATCTACACTACCTGAGCATGCTTCCATATAAATATGATGAATTATGGCTTTGTCATTCTTGAGAAGAAGATTTTTAAAGAATTTTCCTATATATTTCTATGTAAAACTTTGGTCGGCCATTTTGGCCCCGCCCTACCCCGGGGGGTCATGATTTGAACAAACTTGAATCTACACTACCTGAACATGCTTCCACATAAATATGATGAATTATGGCTTTGTCATTCTTGAGAAGAAGATTTTTAAAGAATGTACCTATATATTTCTATGTAAAACTTTGGTCGGCCATTTTGGCCCCGAGCTAACCCCGGGGGTGTTGATTTGAACAAACTTGAATCTACACTACCTGAGCATGCTTCCATATTAATATGATGAATTATGGCTTTGTCATTCTTGAGAAGAAGATTTTTAAAGAATTTTCCTATATATTTCTATGTAGAACTTTGGTCGGCCATTTTGGCCCCGCCCTACCCCCGGGGGTCATGATTTGAACAAACTTGAATCTACACTACCTGAGCATGCTTCCATATAAATATGATGAATTATGGCTTTGTCATTCTTGAGAAGAAGATTTTTAAAGAATTTTCCTATATATTTCTACGTAGAACTTTGGTCGGCCATTTTGGCTCGCCCTACCCCCAGGGGTCATGATTTGAAAAAACTTGAATCTACATTACTTGAGGATGTTTCCCCAAAAGTTTCATCTTTCCTGGCACAGTGGTTCTTGAGAAGAAGATTTTTTTAAATATGCCACCAAATTTTCTTTAATTCCCAATTATCTCCCCTTGAATGAGGGCGTGGCCCTTCATTTGAACAAACCTGAATCCCCTTTACCCAAGGATACTTTGTGGCAAGTTTGGTTGAAATTGGCCCAGTGGTTCTTGAGAAGAAGTAAAAAATGTGAAAAGTTTACAGACAGACGGACAGACAGAAGGACGCCGGACAAAATGTGATCAGAAAAGCTCACTTGAGCTTTCAGCTCAGGTGAGCTAAAAAGAAATACTCCTTGAATAAAGTCGCAAATTATGTTTCATAAATTATTTTACATCAATTGGTTTATTTTTCAATGTGTTCACATTTATTCATTTATAGTGCTTACGTTCCCAAATAGAAATAAACATACATGAACTTGTAACTACAAAGTTACACCTGCATGACGAAATAATATTGAATATATATATTTTTTTTAAAATAGCAACTTCGATCATCCTGTTACTTTCAATATTTCCTAGTAAATGCATTTGAAAACTGAGCACAAAAATTATTTAGTGTTAGACTTCTATTATATTCTAATAATTCTATTAAATGTATCCAGCATAGATAATGTATTTTTCATGACGCCTTTTAATTGAATAAAATAATATTTTTAAAAAAGTAAACAAACATAAGACAGAAATCCATTCCCATGAAGTTTCTAGGTTCATTGTATAAGATACATCAATTAAAACTACATGTGCTTGCATGGACATTTAAATCTAATTGTTTTGTGTCATTGATTCCTGCCAACTGCATGCCCATCTAGTGCGCCCACTTTCTTTTAATGACCCCACCCTATTTTAGTGTTTTCTTAATTATGTTCCCACAAGGGAAAATTAGCTCTTCATTTTAATAATTTAAATTCCCCTTCATGGTCCCAAGGATGCTTTGAACCAAGTTTGGTTAAAATTGGCCCAGTAGTTCTTCAGAACAAGTGTGAAAAGTTTACAGACATACAAACGACAGACAAAATGTGATCAGAAAAGCTCACTTAAGCCTTCATTTGACCCTTATGAATCCAAAAGATTTCACGCATGAAATATTGCGAATATCTAACACATCTAACAAGATACAGTTGTGTGCAAAAAGTGAAGATAATTTTATTTTTTCTTTATAAATTTCATTGAAAACAATATTTTGTAAAATCGCTGGTGTGACATTTCTTGACAGATTTATTAAAAATTTCTTGATAATCCAAGAAATTGTTGTAGTTGCAAAAAACAGTAGTTTTTATCTGATTGATAAATTAAAAATATTGTAGTTTAAGTGTGACATGAATTTTTAAGTCATATACTCACAATGAATTATATAGTCAACATTGATCTTGAATTTTAGAACTGATGTTTAGTGATGAACTATATTTTACTACATATTAAACATGTAATGATCTTTTAAAGAAAGATAACTACACATTTTCTAGTTTAAGTACTGAAATAAATAATTAAATTGGACAAAAATTGACCATTAACCTATGATTTTAAAAAAAATGTTGTTTTCAATTAAATATATAGAGAAAAAATAAAATTATCTTCACTTTTGGCATTCCACTGTACTATGAATATCATGAATATCAAGAACACAATTTGCAATTTTCTACATGTACACCATAATTGACAACAAGAGCAATGTTCAGTTGTTCATTTTATTACAAAAAATAATAATAACTATGAATATAATGTCCTGTTTTTAATTTTTTTTTCTAGCAAATGATTTGGCTCATCGCCAAACTATTGCGCTGTAAAATGGCGATTGGGAAATTGGAGAATTGTATGCATACCTACTTTTAAAAAACACATCAAATACTTACATTTTCAAATAATACTAATGCTACTCTTTTTTCAAGTAAACTTTGCGTGACTTTACCAACACAAAATCAGGATTATCTGGGAAGTCCAGGAATCAATGTTGTTCAATGAAATCTAGCTTGCGAAGTTCCTCTGTCGAGCAGCAGGTGTAAACAAACAATGACGTCAGTCTTGACTGGAAGAGGGTAAACTGAGATCGAGCGAGAACGCCGAAATCCGAAAGTCCCGGATCGGATATATTATTTTCAATGTTTTTTAATGATTAAAGGGAACATTTGGTCTTTTTTCTCTATAGAAAACTGTACCTACCATATAAAAAGAAAAGCTGCATCTTATATTATCACTTATAAGAGAAAGATTAAAATCCTGCTTGGACACAACTGAACTTTTAAAAGATGGAATTAAAATCAAGTAAAAATATACATACTTTGCAGCTTAGTTTTAATGTCAAGTGTTATCCCCATTTAACTGTTTTTTTTTTTTTTTTTCAATTTCCTCTTTTATTTTAATAAATTCTGAAACACTAGAAATATTACAATGCGAAAATATATTTGTTTATTACATTCAGATTCAAAATGAAATCCCAAGCACTTAATTTTAAAGATTTTATTCCAACATGATGTTTACTCATAGACAGAGCAAAGCCCAGACGTCATGAAAGTGATGATTGTGGAATACAATTAGCAATTTAAGTGAGATAACTTTATCTCTCGATATGGCAGCATCCACCAGTCAGTTCATAACTTTGGTGTCTTATAGTACTTTATAATTAAATAAAAATAAATGGCGATATTATCGGGTAAAATTCATTAATGAACTTCGATGAATGAAATATCAAAGCGTTTATTCTAGTCCTGACGTTTCATTTAAATTATTAATTCATATAAATTTAAAATTAACTTGTCAATTACTTAATTTTCTTATTTACACACTGGACTAAAAAGTATAACTTCCCGAAAAATAACTGTAAAGCTTATTATATATCGTCCCCCCCCTAATTCTGTCACTACCATAACTCCGTTACTATCGGGATATTCCGCTGTTTGTATTTACGAATGCTATATCAGGACGTTATTTTTGCATGCTTAAATAAATCTGCAACCAAATTCCAAACTAAATTCATAAATATGCCAAAACAAACAAAATTTTATCTTAAAATGACACAATGAGTCAAAACCGTGTGTTTCTTTTAAGATATCTGTAGCAAACAAAGAAAGACTTGTAAAAAATATCAGTATATAGCTAAGATATGATATTTTTAAAAAATGTAAGATAAGACTGCACAATATGAAAAACAAAGGTTTTGATCCATCGTTTAATTGCTTTTGTGTATGTCAAGGTCACAAAAGTTCTACATTTTTCAGTTTCCTCCTTTGTGCGTCATCGTGTGGTTTTCATGAAGTTTAGTTTTTTTTTGTTTCATTTTTTTTTATTATTAAGGGACTCCGACCCTAAGCCAGGAATGACAACTCTTAAATTAATAATTTAATTCAAAAAGTCTTTAAATGAAGCTTGAAAATTAAATCTTTTCATGAAACAATTTTCTTTATATGCCTCTCAATGTGCTTCAAGGTTAAAGAGTTGTCCTTCCTGGCTGAGGGTCGGGGTCCCTTAAAGCGTTGGTTTTAACGATGATGACCCGGGCTCAATCTTCTGTTTGTCCGAACTTTTAAAATCATTTTTTCAGCTCGATTTCAGGCGGGTTTTTTTTTTCAGCATCGGACGGAAGACCTCTCGTTGCTCGCAACGAGATCGTTCTAGTTATTATTATTATTATTATTATTCTTTTTTCTTCTTATTTCTTCTCCGGTACTTTTTTGTCCGGAAGTGTTCTCAGAAACTGTTCACCAAACTAAGTTAAAACCTTTTTAGGGTTAGTATGCATGTTGTGTAGATGTGCCGAACGAAGGTCATTTTGCGCGCATTCGCATGCACGTGCGGGCGCGTGCAATGAGTAAACTGACTGATATATTTAATATGGTTGTAACTTTTATATTTTTTGATAAAATGTTTTGAAACTCATTATATAAAGATATATAAGTTGTGTACATAAGATGACATGGTCAAATTTGCATGAACTCACGCGCATGCACGTGCGCTTTGCTCTGATTGGCTGAAATAGAAATCTTAATATCTTTTTTGTTTTATGATGAAATGCTTTGAAACTTATATCATAGACATGTATTAGGATGTACTATAATATGATATACAAAATTTTTCAAGAAATCACGCGCATGCGCGTGCGCTGCAATCTGATTGGCTGAAACTTTAAATGACTCTAACTCCCTTGGTTTTCAACCAAACAGCATGGGATTTAGAACATAGATAGACATAAAGGACTCCTACAAGAGGTATGGTCACTATTCACATGCATGCACGTGCGTGCACGTGCGCTTTGCTCTGATTGGCTGAAACAAAAATCTCAATATCTTTTCTGTTTTTTTACAAAATGCTTTGAAATTTAAAACATAGGCATACTTGAAGATGTCCTACAATATGATATATAATAATTGTCATGGAAACATGCGCATGCACGTGCGCTGCAATCTGATTTGCTTAAACTTTAAATGGCTATAACTCCCTTGTTTTTCAACCAAACAGGATGGGATTAAGAACATAGACAGACATAATGGACTCCTACAAGAAGGTATGGTCATCATGCACGTGCATGCACGTGCATATGAGTAAAATAGTGTAGACAAGAAGACATCGTCATTACGTTCATGCAATCACATGCGCACACCTGCATTGCTTAAATTTGAAATACTTGGTATACTTTTAGGAACACGTTGTTGCCGTCTTAAATGCATAGATTTTGCCTTCTTTAATGAAACTTACAGGGAATATGGCACGAGAAGGGAGTTGGGGAGCGTTTGGGGAACATCTGTAACGGTTCCCGTTACAATTAGCACTAGTTAAGGTCTTCCGTCTTCAGCGGAAGACCTTATAGTGATTCTACTGTTTCTTATTATTATTATTCTTATTTTTTTCCCCAAAAATTTGTGCAGGCGATTTCTCGAAAACTACTCGGTGGTTTTCAATGAAACTTTCAGGAATTATGCGTCATTATATGAACTTTGTTCATCAGAAGGAAAATTTGGAATACTCATCTTTGGTTCCAAGTTATTGACAGTTTTCTGATTTTAAAATGGATTTTTGTCCCCCCTTTTTTGCGAAAATGGTCAAAGATATTAACTGGAGACTTGTTAGAGATGATAGATGATGACTTTTAAATATGTGAAATTACCTTTTTGTGTGTCGTCAGTACTTCCGGTCGCTAGCGGAAGCGAATTTAAATAGTCTGTATTTTCTAACTTTTTTGTTTTTTAATATTTTTCATTTATTTTTGGAATGTTAATAGAAACCGTTCTTATAATGCTTACTATCTAATTTGTTTGAACATCGATAAATCCAAACTCTAGATATTAACATTTAAAAATCTGAAGCGGGCCCAATATGGCGGCTGTCTATGTCAACTCCGACATTTCGCAATAGGGGTTTTCAGAGGCAGCCAAGCGTTTACTTGAACGAAAGTAAATAAGGATAAATGAAATGTAAAGGAATACGGGGATTGTCACGATGTAGTAACGTTGCAATTCTGTGTCAAACTAACTTTAAATCCATGGTCGTCTCAAACGTCTTCTATAATTGGTTTCAGCTGGTTCTCAAAGTAGAAAAAGAAAAGACTAAATGTGCAAATGAAATACATACCTACTATCATTTGTTTTGCGGGAAAACAGATCTTAAATCATAGTTACAAAT
This sequence comes from Saccostrea cuccullata, assembly GCF_032062105.1. Classification (NCBI taxonomy): domain Eukaryota; kingdom Metazoa; phylum Mollusca; class Bivalvia; order Ostreida; family Ostreidae; genus Saccostrea; species Saccostrea cuccullata. The sequence continues at coordinate 2,560 of NW_026921903.1, read as the reverse complement.
AATACATGTAGTTTAAGAAACAATATCGATGTATATATAGTAAGTATTAAACGTATCCACTGTTTTGCTCATGCACACTTGAGTCATATTAAACTAATAGGAAAGACAAACATAAGAAAAAGATTTTTTTGAAGAATTGAGTTTATATTAATATTCTTGTCTCAAAGATATGATTTAAGTTTTTGAACATAAATGGTATCTGATTCCTTTACCGTCTTAGGGCGACACATGTTTTTCGTCGAAACATTTAAACCTTTTCATGAAAGTTTAACTAATCGAGATAGTTCAGTATGGGGATAAACAGGAAATTTAAAAAAGTAAAAAATTATAGCAGTTTCATTGATTTAGTGTTACTTATCTATTTACGTCATAGAACTTGTAAATGTGTTACAAACAAATTCTTTACCTTGAAATTTTAGCTACAAGAACGTTCTTTTTTATTTCCATTGAAGCTATCACACCTATTTAATGGGACATTCCAAAGAAAAGGCGAGAAGATTCACTCGTGGCGTTTGGCGCTAAATTTTGAATAGTAACCCGTCTTTCATTATTCTAAGACAGATGTACGGTTTCAGAAGTATATACAAGTAGCTTTAGAGCTGTGGTCCCAATAGCGTAATAGTAAGCGCTTTGGATTTTCATGCTGGCGACCCGGGTTCAATCACCTTTGTTTCCATAAAAAGTTTTATCACTTTTTCAGCTCGATTTTGCGGGGTTTTTTTTTCAGAATCGGACGGAAGACCTCTCGTTGCTCGCAACGAGTTTCTTTTCTAGTTATTATTATTATTCTTTTTTCTTCTTATTTCTTCTCCGGTACTTTTTTGTCCGCGAGTGTTCTCAGAAACTGTTCACCCAACTGAGCTAAAACCTTTTTAGGGTTAATAGGTGTGTTGTGTAGGTGTGCGGAACGAAGGTCATTTTGCGCGCATACGCCTGCACGTGCGGGCGCGTGAAATGACTGAAATGACTAATATATTTAATATAGCCATAACTTTAACCTTTTCCGATGAAATGCTTTGAAACTCATTATATAAGGATATATTAATAGTGTAGATAATGTGACACTGTCAAATTAGCAAGAACTCACGCGCATTTACGTGCGCTTCGCTCTGATTGGCTGAAACAAAAATCTCAATATCTTTTCCGTTTTTTGACGAAATGGTATGAAATTTAAAATATAAGCATACTTTAAGATGTCCTACAACATGATGTATAACATTTGTCATGAAAGCATGCGCATGCACGTGCGCTGCAATCTGATTGGCTTAAACTTCAAATGGCTGTAACTCCCTTGTTTTTCAACCAACCACGATAAGATTTAGAACATAGACAGACACAATAGACTCCTATAAGAAGTTACGGTCATCATGCACATGCATGCACGCGCATGCACGTGCGCTTTGCTCCGATTAGCTGAAACAAAAATCTCAATATCTTACTTGTTTTTTGACAAAATACTTTGAATTTTAAAACATAATCATACCTTAATACGTCCTAAACTATGATATATAAAAGTTTTCAAGAAACCACGCCCATGCACGTGTGCTGCGATCTGATTGGCTTAAACTTTAAATGCCTATAACTTTTTTGATTCTCAACAAAACAGGATGAAATTTAGAATATGAATAGATATGACGGATTCTTACATTATGCTACTATCAAACTTGAATGCAAGGACTTGCATGCACGTGTGCGCGCGCAATGCGTTAAATGACCGATTTACTTGATATAGTCGTAATTTTTTTTATGAAACGTTTCAAAATTCAAAGAATAGAAACACATTAAAAGTGTAGTCACGATGATATAGCTTTCATGCATTGCACCTTCGCGCGCGTGCAATGATCAAATGACTTGTATACTTGATATGGCCGTTACTTTTATATTTCTTTATGAAATGCTTTGATGACCTTGACCTTTGACCTTGACCTTTGACCCCTTGACCCAAAGGTCACAATCCAGCTCAAGTTCGTAGATGTATTTACAAACTCACTTTTACAAATGCTTAGAATAAAAAAGTCAACCCCCCCCCCCCCCTTCTCCTTAAAAAAAAAATCAATAACAACGTAGAAAATTTCTCTGAAACTCGATCAACACCTGGGATCGACATAAAATTTCACTTAAGGTGCAGAAAAGACTTCATAGAAAGTTTCCTGAAAGTTTTACGGTAAGTCTCTAAAGTATATAGAAATTATGAATTTTTACGGCAAAAATTACAAATTCTGTCGTGTTTGAAATTTAAGTGCAGACGAACAAAGATATGATATAAACCTTTTAAAGCCTATTTCTCCAGATGTCGTTAATAGCATTCAATTCTACTGATATGAATTAATATTTTAATACCAAGCATTCTTCTTTTATTTCACCATTGAAATTTATCTGAATTTTTTTTTGAATTACACAATCCCCAGAAATAGCGAGTTTCGGTATATTAAAAAGCAATACACGTTTCTTTCCAGTAAAACCTCACGTTTTTGAATTCATGAAAAAATATTGATAAGGGGGTGTTAAACAATACCTGTCACATTAGCTGACACCAAAAAACCAGGGTACGTACACGACA
>NW_026921902.1:0-10229 GCF_032062105.1 Saccostrea cuccullata | reverse complement strand
GTTAAAAAAAAGGGTAACAGTTTTTCACGAAGACACTCGCAGGTGGACATCACGTATGAATTGTAATATCAAACAGGTCAATGAAGACATAACAATGGAAAGAAGAAGAAGTTTCTTTCGAACATGTTTTTTGTTAAATTAAGTGTGAGCACACATTTGTCGGCTCTTCTCCCTTTAATATAACATTATTTTGTTCAATATACAACTATAGTTTTCTTAAGAACAGCCGACAAACATGTGCTGACGATGTATTCAGACGATGAAAAACGCGTGACCCTGATTATCTATTGATATTCAAGAAATCTTCAGGCACCATGCCTTCGATATTTATTTAGTTTACCTCTAAAAAAAGCTTTTATTCGTACCCTGAATGCACGGTTAAGATATCGGGAATTTATATAATGGAAAAAAATAAACATTTTGTGAAACTTAAATTTACGGCTTTTTTCTGGCCAGTTAAGTCCACCCATTCTTTGTTAATAACGACAATACAATTTTACCAAACATACAATATGAAACAAAAGTGGCAGATTTTGTGATATCTTCTATTTTAGGTTTATTTGGGTATGGTGAGTTGAAATTTGAATGAAAGTATCTATTTGTAATTGATAATATGACGTCGATATATCTGAATATCGGACTGAAGGTTACAGCAAGTCTTCTCTTCATCTCCTGTGAACCTTTTTGCTGTAAATTCTCCCTGAAAGCATCACTCTTGTGTGCAAACTACAGTAAAAACCCGATTTAACTTTTGCTCCATATCTCAGATGTCAACGCACTTGGTATTAAGAAACCACTGCATCCATCTTCAGAATGAAAACTCAGCACCGTATTTAAGTAAAAGTTCAGCGATACTATCATGACCATATGAGTGTGTTATGCACAATGGACTCTTATTTTTTTTATTGCATAAATTAACACAAGCACCATTTTTTAATAACAATTGGACCGTGCTTTCATGTCCGTTTTTGCAGGCTATGTAGAGTGGACTGATTCCCTCGTTGTCAGATAAATTGATATTTGCCCCGTTCTTCAATAAAAAATTAACCATGCCCTCATTTCCATTGAAACATGCTAGGAACAGCGGACTGCAGTTCCCTTTATTGCATAAATTTACATCAGCACCTGAATTCAGTAGAAGTTCGATTGTACTACAGTGTGAGTTTTCACAAGCTGTCCAAAGAGAACTGTTTCCATCATTATCACATAAATTGATGTCGGCACCGTTGTTCAGTAACAGTAGTACCAAGTTATCATGTCCATTGTGACAAGCTATAGAAAGAGGACTGGCTCCAATCTTGTTACATAAATTGATGGCTCCCCTTTTCAGTAATAGTTGTACCGTTTTATCATGTCCATTTTCACAAGCTACATAAAGAGGACTGTCTCCATCATTATCACATAAATTGATGTCAGCACCGTTCTCTAGTAGCATTTGTACTATGTTTTCATGTCCATTTTGACAAGCTATATAAAGAGGACTGTCTCCATCATAATCACATAAATTGATGTCGGCACCGTTGTTCAGTAACAGTTGTACGGTGCTATCATGTTCATTTTGACAAGCTATATTAAGTTGACTGTATCTATTCTGTTTATATAAATTGATATTGGCACCGTTATTCAGTAACAGTTGTACCGTGCTATCATGTCCATTTTGGCAAGCTATAGAAAGAGGAGTGATATCAATCTGTTTACATAAATTGATGTCGGCACCGTTATTTAGTAACAGTTGTACCATGCTATCGTGTTTATTTTGACAAGCTACATGAAGAGGACTGGTTCCATTCTTGTTACATAAATTGATGTCAGCACCGTTGTTCAGCAACAGTTGTACTGTATTTTCATGTCCTTCAAAACATGCTATAGAAAGAGGACTTAATCCATTCTGTTCACATAAATTGATGTCGGCGCCGTTGTTCAGTAACAGTTGTACCATGCTATCGTGTTTATTTTGACAAGCTATTTGAAAAGGATTGGTTCAATTCTTATTACATAAATTGATGTATGCACCGTTGTTTAGTAACAGTTGTACAGTGCTATCATGTCCATTTTGACAAGCTATATAAAGAGGACAAGCTCCATTCTTGTTACATAAATTGATGTCGGCACCGTTGTTCAGTAACAGTTGTACCGTGCTTTCATTTCCCTTATAACAGGCTATATAGAGCGGACTCTCTTCATTCCTGTTACATAAATTTATGTTGGCACCATTGTTAAGTAACAGTTGTACCATGCTATCATGTCTATTTTGACAAGCTATATAAAGAGGACAAGCTCCATTCTTGTTACATAAATTGATGTTGGCACCGTTGTTCAGTAGCAATTTTACTGTACTACCATGTCCATTTCGACAAGCTATGTGAAGAGGACTCGCACCATTCTTGTTACATAAATTGATGTCTGGAGCGTTGTTAAGTAACATTTGTACCGTGCTATCATGTCCTTCAAAACAAGCCATTGAAAGAGGACTAAATCCATGCTTTTCACATAAATTAATGTCGGCACCGTTGGTAAGTAACAGTTGTACAGTGCTATCATGTCCTTTTTGACAAGCAATATAAAGAGGACTTACTTTATTCTTGTTACATAAATGGATGTCGGCACCTTTTCAATAACAGTTGCACCGTGCTATAATGTCCTTTTTGACAAGCTAAATAAAGAGGACTTACTTTATCCTTTTTACATGAATTGATGTCTGCACCGTTATTTAATAACAGTTGTACCGTGCTATCATGTCTATTTTGACAAGCCATATAAAGAGGACTGGCACCAACCTTGTACATAAATTGATGTAGGCCCCAGTGTTAAGTAAAAGTTGTACTGTACTATAAAGTCCTTCAGAACAAACCACAGAAAGAGGACTAAATCCATTCTTTTCACATAAATTGATGTCGGCACCGTTGTTAAGTAACACTTGTACAATGCTATCGTATTTATTTTGACAAGCTATATGAAGAGGACTGGTTCCATTCTTTTTACATAAATTGATGTATGCACCGTTGTTAAGTAACAGTTGTACCTCGCTGTCATGTCCATTTAGGCAAGCTATATAAAGAGGACAAGCTCCATTCTTGTTACATGAATTGATGTCGGCACCGCTTTTCAGTAAGAGTTGTACTGTGCTATCATTTCCCTTATAACAAGCTATAAAGAGTGGACTCTTTTCATTCCTGTTACGTAAATTGATGTCTGCACCGTTGATCAGTAACAGTTGTACCGTGCTATCATGTCTATTTTGACAAGCTATATAAAGAGGACAAGCTCCATTCTTGTTACATAAATTGATGTCGGCACCGTTGTTCAGTAGCAGTTGCACCGTACTACCATGTCCAATTTGACAAGCTATATAAAGAGGACTTGCACCATTCTTGTTACATAAATTGATGTCTGCCCCATTGTTCAGTAACAGTTGTACCGTGCTATCATGTCCTTTAAAACAAGCCATGGAAAGAGGATTAAATCCATGCTGTTCACATAAATTGGTGTCGGCACCGTTGTTCAGTAACAGTTGTACCGTGCTATCATGTCCATTTTGACAAGCTATATAAAGAGGACTGGTTCCATTCTTGTTACATAAATTGATGTCGGCACCGCTGTTCAGTAAGAGTTGTACCGTGCTATCATGTACTTTTTGACAAGCTATATAAAGAGGACTTACTTTATTCTTGTTACATAAATTGATGTCGGCACTGTTGTTCAGTAATAGTTGTACCGTGCTATCATGTCCTTTTTGACAAGCAATATAAAGAGGACTTACTTTATTTTTGTTACATAAATTGACTTCGGCACCATTGTTTAATAACAGTTGTGCAGTGCTATCACGGCCATTTTGACATGCCATATAAAGAGGACTTGCACCAATCTTGTTACATAAATTGATGTCTGGAGCGTTGTTAAGTACAATTGTCCGTACTATCATGTCCTTCAAAACAAGCCATGAAGAGAGGACTAAATCCATGCTGTTCACATGAATTGATGTCGGCACCTTTGTTTAGTAACAGTTGTACCGTGCTATCATGTCCTTTTTCACAAGCTATATAAAGAGGACTTACTTTATTCTTGTTACATAAATTGATGTCGGCCCCATTGTTAAGTAACATTTGTACCGTACTATCATGTCCTTCAAAACAAGCCATAGAAAGTGGACTTAATCCATTCTGTTCACATAAATTGATGTCGGCAGCGTTGTTAAGTAACAGTTGTACCATGCTATCGTGTTTATTTTGACAAGCTATATGAAAAGGACTGGTTCCATTCCTGTTACTTAAATTGATGTCGGCACCTTTTCAGTAACAGTTGTACCGTGCTATCATGTCCTTTTTGACAAGCAATATAAAGAGGACTTACTTTATTCTTGTTACATAAATTTATGTTGGCACCGCTTTTCAGTAAGAGTTGTACCGTGCTATCATTTCCCTTATAACAGGCTATATAGAGCGGACTCTCTTCATTCCTGTTACATAAATTTATGTCGGCACCGTTGTTAAGTAACAGTTGTACCGTGCTATCATATCTATTTTGACAAGCTATAGAAAGAGGACAAGTTCCATTCTTGTTACATAAATTGATGTCAGCACCGTTGTTCAATAAGAGTTTAACAGTACTAAAATGTCCATTATAACAAGCTATCCAAAGAGGACTGAATCCATCATTATCACATAAATTGATGTTGGCACCTTTGTTTAATAACAGTTGTACAGTGCTATCATATTTATTTTGACAAGCTATATAGAGAGGACTTGAAAGGCTTTTCATGCACAAGTTTACAATAGCTCCATTCTCCAATAACAAATCTATCAAATTATTTAACCCTTCTTTACAAGCGGTATAAGGAAGACCGTTTTCTTTGTTTGCATACATTTTGACCTTGGTGCCACTCTTCAGTAACAACTGAGCTGTACTTTCTTTTCCTTCTTGACAAGCTATATCCAGAGGGTTGTATCCATTATTAGCAGATAAATTGACATCAGCGCCGTTGTTTAATAGCAGCTGGACCGTTCTGTCATGCCCTTTTTGACTAGCTATGTAAAGGGCGCTATAACCATTGTAAGCACAATAATTGATGTTGACTTTTTCGTTCAGTAATAATTGAACTGTGGTGTCATGGCCATTTTCACATGCAATATAGAGAGGACTTAAATTATTTCCTCTGATGTATAAATTGGCATCAGCGCCATATTTCAGTAGCAGTTGTACTATGCTATCATTCCCCTTTTGACAAGCTATGTGGAAAGGACTGAAATTATTCTCAGCACAAAATTGATGTTAGCACCATTATCAAGTAACATTTGGACTATTTTTTCTTGTTCCTTTTGACAACCTATATAGAGAGGACTAAATCCATTTTTAGCACATAAATTTACATTGGCAGCATTGGTCAATAATAAATGGACGATGCTTTCATGTTTATTTTGACAAGCTATGCAGGAGGACTATACCCGTCGTTATCACATAAATTGACGTCGGCGCCCTTGCTCAATAACAAGCGAACTGTGCTGTTATGTCCCTTTTTGTAGCTATGTGGAGAGGTCTGTATCCATTATTTTGAATGAAAGGGTCGAGGTTAGCACACGAATTGATGTTGGCACCTTTGTTTATCAATAAGTGGACTACATTGTCATGTCCATTTGAGCAAGCTAAATACAGAGGACTGTTACCAAATTCATAGCATAAATTAATATCAGAACCATAGTTCAGTAAAGATTCGGCTATGTAGGCATATCCCTTCTGACTCGCCACATGGAGAGGACTGTTCCCATTACTATCACATAAATTGACGTCTGCTTCCTTATTCAATAACAGTTGTACTGTACTTTCAAGTCCTTTTTCAGAAGCTATGTGGAGAGGACTGTATCCATTTCTTTTATCTAAAGGTCTGAATTTATTGTAAACACGCAAATTGACGTTGGCACCGCTGTTTAGTAACACTTGTAAAATGTTGTCATGTCCCTTTTCACAAGATATGTAAAGTGGGGTGTATCCTCCGTGAGAACATAAATTTACGTTTGCTCCATTGTTCAGTAACAACTGGGCAATGTTGGCATGCCCATTTTGACAAGCGACAAATAGGGGATTGTTATAGCCTTTAATGTTTAAATTCACATGGGCGCCATTGTTGAGTAATAATTGGACTGTGCTCTCATATCCCTTTTGAGAAGCTATATGGAGAGGACTGTATCCATTTTTGTCAGATAAATTCACATTGGCTTCTCTCTTCAGTAAATAATTTACTATGCTCTCTATTCCAGTTTGACAAGCAATATGAAGAGGACTGTGTTTATCATTATCACATAGATTGACGTTGGCGCCATTATTCAGTAACAGTTGTACCGTGCTTGCATGGCCGTTTTGACAAGCTATATGGAGAGGACTGTATCCATCGTTAGCACATAGATTAATCTCAGCACCGTTTTTTATTAAGCATAGAACTGTTTCATTACGTGTTTCGTCCCCATCTTTCTCCTTTCCTGCCTCCTGTCTATGCTCCTCATCATTTCCTGCTGCTAATAATAAGGGTGTCAACATATTATCATTGGTAAGCATGTTGACATCAGCACCAAGTCTTAGTAAGTATGGAATAATGAAAAAGTTTTGGAAGGCAGAAGCAATATGGATCGGTGAAAATATACCCCAAATACCCTTTATAGCTTTTTCTTTGTATTCCTGGCTGAGATAATTCAATAAGTTTATATCCCCATTGGCACAAATAGCAAAAAATATAGAGTGGTCATACATCGGAATTTCTTTTATAGTCCTTAAAAAAAACTGAGATATTTCCTCATGACAAAAAAGTATGAATGTGTTCAAAGGACACATGTCATCTCCCCAGTCAAGAAATGCTAGTCTTGTGAAATTAAAATCGCAACTACCTTTTACAAAGGATGACATATCTATTTTCAACTTATTTCTAGGAAGAATATATGACAAATTTACAGACTGGACCTTTTCTTTAAATTTTTTTATCACATTTTTATTCCGTAGACATGGGTTGATAACAACATCCACTAAGTTTTCTGTTTGCATGTCGATGATAAACCTGTCTACAAGATCACCAATGTACCCTTCACGCAGGTAAACAGTGAAGGGATCGCGATCTTTCTCTTCTGTATCGTCTTCTATCTTCACTCGACGTCTCAGAAAACCACTGTCTGCGTACTGTATTATCTCCAGTGGACAATTAACACCAAATACTAGAGTCGTTATCTCCATAATAAAGTCGTGAAGAAATTGGAAACCATAACCGACACGTTTGACATAGGATCCTTTTAGTTCATGTAAAGTACTGTCAAATACCGAAATATGTGTGTTTTCTTGTAACTCACACATTCCTAAAACGTCTCTATATTTCTTCATAGAAAATTCATTTCTTACGATTGTATCTATTTCCAGATTGTTTTTAAAAGCAACAACTAAAATAAGAGCGCAGAATTTCTTCTTGTCCATATTCTTCCAAATTTCAATTTCTCGTCTAATGAACTTGTACGGATATTTGAAGAAGTCAAGCCCATTTTCCTTGTAATTTGACCTAGAATAAAGCTTACAAAGCAATGGGAAATATGCTTCTGTTTTGATTATTTCAGAAACAATTTCTTCAGAAAGCTCTAGATTCTGTGTGTATTGATTGAGGATTGCTCTTTTCTCTACATCAGTCAGTCGATTTTTCTCGTTGTCAATTTCTACAATGGTGGATTTCTCGAATAAAATACCCTTCACTCTCTTGTCATTAAGAACACATCTTCTACAGGACACAAGTAGTTTCACTTTCTTCAAGCAAATCTCTACTGTTTTCTGATGCATTTTCCATGAAGTATACAGGATATCATCGAAAGATTCTTTACCTAAAGGATCATTGAGTACAAAAAGGGTATCATTTTTTGTCGAATACGAATATTTCTCTTTAATTTCGCTAACTTCATCAACTGGACATACATTAATTCCCCAATCTTTATACTTGAGTGCAATATGTTGAATAATCGCAGATTTACCAGATCCAGAATTTCCGACAACTGTGACTAAGTTCTGACTTTTAAGCTTTTCCTCGACGGTTCTACTTGCTTTTGTAGGAATAAAAGCAAAGTTCTCTTCCTGCCAGTCCTCGAGAATCATGTCTTGCATTGATTTCCCTGTAACAGATTCAATGCTTTATATGAATGAAAAGTGTAAATATCAGATGACGGTTGTCCATGATATCCTAAAAAATCTGTAACCCCTAGTATAGAGACTGAGAGCACATTCTTCATCATTACAAAGTTAATGAAAAAATCTTTGCAGCAAATAGATATTTACAAGGAAAAGAAAACAGCAAAATTCGCATATATTTCTGGATAAGGAAAAAGACTTGTTTTATTATCTTTAAATCAATCAATTTTGCAGAAAATAATAAAACTAGCAATTAAAAAACGCACATTGGTTTTAAGGCACCCTGATTATCACGAGTATTTCTGGAAGATATTCAATATATTTTAACGTTTATGACGCTTTGATTATTTTCATTAAAATTGTCTAAAAGGTTAGGATTAAACAAAATTAGGTAAGATTAAAAATTAAAAGTTTAGACTATACTTTCCTTGTTCAACAAATTTCATCAAAAGTCTAATTCCTGCATGAGTTTACTTGCTTAAGAAAGGATCTTAAATATGATTTAATAATTATGAATGACCAAATAGCCTAGCCTGGTAGGGGATATAATATAAATTTTAGCAAAGGCATGAAGATCATTATTAACAATCAAATAATTTGCCTTTTAAATGCCCATCAGATGTGGAAAAGGGGTTTTAAAAGTAAAATGATTTTTATTATTTTCCGATTTGACCAAGGGCCAAAGAATTGTTTTTCTCACTTTTTAAGGCCAGGAACTACTCAAAATATTCAATGAAATAACTGGGAAAGAAGATGGGGATTCAAAGCAGGCAGAATATTGAGAAATCATATTCAATTTTTGAACTGAGTATCTAAATCAACTTCTCATTATTGAAATTTATGAAATTATGAGAAGAAAACCTTTTCTGAGAGAAAAAAATCTTTTATAAAATATCAGTCGGTATTCGTGGGATTTTTTTACCTCTGGCAATAAAAATTCGAGGTAGCATACTTCTTTGAGACTAATGTGCTTACCACTATACGCATCGCTCATGATAATTTCGTTCATTTAAATCATGTTTGTGATATGACCCTTGACTTTATGGACTTTCTCAGAAAGATGCGGATGTTGTGCCAAAAAAGAGTACATTCAAAGTATAGTGGGTCATGTCTCCATAATTTTGAACACCAAAAATAAACTTTTTATTGAAAACCTTTAGGATTATCTTTCAAAAAATTAAGCAAAAGACCTACTCGTATTTACAAAAAAAAAATTAAGTATGATAAAATGATCTTTTTTGTTCTTTTCAGTGTGTGAATGGCAATTTTCTTTTTATTTCTTTTTTTTTTAATTGTAGAGATTTTACTTTAAATACTTTAAAATTAATGAGATATCAAATAAAATTTTGATATTGAGATTTGATTTTTAACTTTTTATATCCATTTCATTCCTCTTATTTGTCGCACTATAGGCGCTTCGTCCGCCTATTTCCTCATCTTCTTAAATATGCAATTCTAAATTAACATTTTTTTAAGCAATTAACCCCATCCTAATAAGTCGTATAATTAAAATATATCATTATCCTCGTCTTTTTTTGCACTTCTTAAATTCGAATTTTTATCTTTCCCCATTGTTTCTCTGTTGAACACATTAACACCAAATTGATGACTTTCTCTTCCCGGATCAAGATGTTGAAGACATACCTTGCAAACGTAATTCCAAACAAGATATCTTTTCCATAAGATCTCTATGATTCTTATAATCGTTTTCGAGTTTTGCTATGACGGCTTTCCTACTTTCTTCTTCTAGTGCCTGACATTGAATATTGCTCAGTCCAGACATGTAGTCTTTGTTAGTGTACCTTTGCAATCTTAAGCAGATATCAGCTATGACTGACCACGTGTCATCAAAATCTGTCTGTGATGTAGAAGCCGAGCTTATGTGTCCAAACATAGTGTTTCTTATCATCCTTATCCTCTCAATGTCGTCGCCAACAGATATTTCTCTTACTGAAGGCATTGTGTTCCCACCCCAACCTTTTGTTGGCCGGGGAATTTTTGTACATATGTTTCTTATCAGCGTATATAACAATGTTATATCGAATTCTTTATATCCATCTGTTTTGGCGCCTATAAGACTAAGTTCT
>NW_026921901.1:0-103112 GCF_032062105.1 Saccostrea cuccullata | reverse complement strand
TAGAATGTATACATTCGTTATTATCTCATGTGATATTTATTGTTATTGTTTTATTTTATAGGGCCATTCATTCATTTACTTGATGAACATCAATATTAAACATATATGAACCCTTAGACAGGAGTTTGGTTGTTATTACATCCTATATATAAACCATCCCTGCAACACAAGCATTTCCATAAAGTGTAGAAATGTGTTGACAAATCATGGTTCTTGTTCTACAATAAGGACACAATAGGAATGGAAGTTTTATATAGGTATATTTAAATACAGTGTTTAGGAAAATCTACACTTCATATACATGTATACACTGTTCCTCACGATAAAATAAAATCTAGGCTTTTTGATTTCGTAGACGAAACTTTTAAAATTCCTACGAAGCAATATTTATTCAAAAAATTGAGGCGAGTTTCAATTCAATATTTCAATATTGGTTTAATTTCTTTTATAACTTAACTCTGCTTTCATAGGATAAGCAACCCTGAGGCGCCCATGCCTTTCCTTGACGTTCCAACGTTTTAAAGTTTTTATTCAGATATTTACAGTTAACCTATTCCTTCACCAATATTCCTCATATGATACAGAATCTCTGTCACTCAAATACTGTCTGTACTATTTTTACAGACATGCATGACTCACTTGTGACAAATTTTCGTGATTCCTCCAACATTTTTAGAGTTTATTAAGGATTTTTCCTGAGTAAAAAACAAAACTGCATCGTTTTCTGCTGCTCTGTGACGTTATAGAACGTCATAATTTTTGTCGTTTCCAAAGAGGACTACCTACCTTCTCAAGTTGATTTCTTTCCAACAAAGCAAAATATTTAAGGAATGACTCTAATTCTTGGCCAAATTATCGAGTATAATATGGTTTGGGTCAGTTTACGCTTTATAATCCGCGAAGCGGATTATAAAAAAGCGTAAACTGACCCAAACCATATTATACTCGATAATTTGGCCAAGAATTAGAGTCATTCCTTATAATTTAATTTTAAAATAATTATTCAACTGGGGGTGTAAAATTGTGTTGTTTTTATGAGTTCTAATTTGCCGCTCAAAGATACAACCGTAGAAACGGAAGTGATGGGAAGCAAGGGGAGGTAAAAACGGATACATAGATCTAGCAGCCATGATGCTTGTTTACATGAGGTAAGATCGAGTAACTGTTTGAAATTAAAGGTAAATTCATTAAATCTGGAATTTCCCATAAATCCCAAGGACTGGAAATGAGGGGATTGATGGATACAGATGATTATGCTGGTTGTCAAGGGGGTGTGTCCCCATACCAAACCAGATTATATAAAATGTTATGCGTTCCTTTTTGGAAATCAACCAATGAGAGGCAAGAATACAAGCAAAATTAAATTATTAAGCCATATTATTATGCTTCCTGTCAGTTTGTCTCTATATATAACCCATACCCTACTATTCTCGCATAGTGGTCTAAGGATTTATATAGCGTAAGCATACTATGCCGAAATAGAGCACGGCTTCCAATAATGAGGAAAATCCGACAACGCCCATACCGGGGAGCGAACTCACGACCCCGAGATTGTAAGTCCGACGCGCTACCGATTACGCCACAGACGCCGTTATCTATCATATTGTACTATAATATATATAAACTTAGTTTCAAATATTTTATAATTAAAATTAAAAATAAACAAAATAATTCTTCTAAAATAGTTTCTTGCAACCCCCCTTCCTTCACTCAAATAATATTCTCTAAAACTATCTGTAGATTATACCTAAAGCATGGAACGTTCAAAATTAAAGAAAAAGATTATGACGTACATGTTGCATAAGGTGACGTCATAATAGAGTAGACGAATGTAACATGTGATGAAACATTGGGAATGAAGAAAATATTGCCGTATTTATACAGTAACAAAGTCAGCATAATAATAACAATAGTGTTGTGTTTTGCGTGCACTATGCCTAAATAGCAGTCAGGGTTTGACACATAGTGCACATGCCTCTGACTTGCGCACCATGTGTCAAACCCTGACTACTATTTAGGCATAGTGCACGCAAAACACAACACTATTATATAAATATGGAATACGAATCGATGTAACAATTCTTTATTGTTTGTAACTAACTAAATTTTTACCTGCTCCGAGATCTGATTTTTGCATTTTTAAAATCTGGATAAGTGTTGAATGAATCGTGATAATTTAATAAAAACTTAATACAAATCATCTGGATTTATTGTTAAAATATTTCTACCATAGTTCGATAACATATGACGTCAAATTAAAAAGAAATGACAAAAGTCCACAAACTTTTCGAACAACCCTCGTATCTCATTAATCTTGAAATAAAAAGGCACCATAGAGTATGCCATGTCTGGTTCATGTTTGGGTGTTTTACTGACCACGTGCACAGACGTTAAGGATCAAATATATACTAAAATGTTTACCAAATGAGATGTCTAGAATTTCAATCATCATTTTCTCTGTTTTAGTCCATAAATAAGGTAGTAATATTCCGCTATCACCTGCAAATCGTTCTTGCATCTCCCAGCCTATTCATAACTTATTCAATACACAAGAGAATGCTCCGAGTATTACACATAAGTTTATATACATGTATACGGATTTCAACAACTCATTAAAAGTTCCGACATTTTTGTAAATTTAGTGGTCTTAATAATGACCATGTCAGCATTGTTACCTGACATTGGGTCGTATGTTTCTATTGCATACCAATTGTTAGACCTTTGTTATTCCCCGTTTTCGCTGAAAGTGAAATTTCTGTCTATCTGTTCGTGCGTTTAGCTGTCCGTGTTTGTTTGTAACACTTTCGTTCCGCGAGATATTTTGGGATGCCTTTGAGCGTTTTAATGAAATTTTAATCCAAACTCACTATGTCTCCCAAAAAACGTACATGTAAGAGTATTGGTCAATTGGTCTCTTTTCTTCAATCAAAATCGAAGATTACTGTACTTACTTCCCCAAATAAATACGACCATTGTTCTCTGATATATGAAAAACTTCGCAGCAAATTGGCCAGTTGAATTCGAAGATCGCCGTTCATCTGCATTTACAAAAAATGTTTCAGTTAGAAAAATGCATGTATTATTATGCTACTTTGACAGTAAATTAAATGCTAAACATAAACCCCCTTCCCAAGTCTATGGGCATGTATAATTCGTATCAATAAATTAAAAAATGGATGTTTCTAAAAAACAAACGATTGAGATAAGCAAAAATGTTAAGACACGCTGCAACTTTATCACTCATCACTCATGCATAATACAACATTTATTTTACAGCTAAAAACCAATGATTATCAAGTTATTAGTCAGAGTGGAAAAAATTAGATTAAACAAACTTGAACTTATTTTTGAAGAAGGGGAAAAGAGAAAAAATGGAAATATTCATTAAAAAGTGGGGCCTGTTCCCTTAACTCCTCGTCTTCAAGATTGTTTAAGTTTGCAAATTCTTTTCCATGCATCATGAAGTACCTGAACGACCAACTTTATACACAATCCAAGCCAGACAATCTTCACGGACAGCAACAAACCTGTTATAACGATCACCTTGAAAACGGAAAGAGGTGTTTCATTATAAAATGTTTGTTATATATCATCATTCATTCAGATTTATAAAAACAAATTGTTTGAAATAATCAAAGATCTTAGATCTTCGATACATTACTTCTTTAGACGAGTATGATTAACTACTCGAGCTAAGACGTTATTAATCTATAAAATGTAGGATTGGAAGTATTCAGTAGTTTTTCGATAGTAGTAAATGGTAAAACAACTAACTTGGCCAACTAAAACCATGTTTAACTTAACACCTGCCTAAATTGTAGTAACAATATATATTTATTCAGTAAGCAAAATCAGATAATGAAATACATTACCATCCCACTCTTGGTCTTGTTTTGTACTACACAGTCCCCAATGACCGCCAACATATTTACAATGAACTCCAAAACTCCAAGGGTGATCATTAGAACCCCAAGAGCCCTGATGATGTCCACAAAGTTAAGTCCCAGGATGTAGATATGTACATAAATAGGATCCACGAAGGATCCTCTCATCTGGCTATCGTTGAGCAACACTGCACCCAAAGACACGAGTCCAATTGCAGGAAGCTATGTATAAATAACGAAAAAGTAAATAAAATATTTTATGTAGAAAAAGTGGGAACTAATGAAATCATGTGAAAATTTGAAAACATCGTGTGTAGACGCCAGGACAAGCGATTAATCATCAACACAAAAGTCAGGGGTCCTGGGTTCACACATGGTCCCACGACCACAAATATACCCAGGACACCTTAAGTTGTGATGATGGTGTCTGAATTACAGAGATGAAGATATCACAGAACTAATTTTGCTAGCACACAACATACTTTCATTTTCATACAACAAGAAAAACATGGGATAGAAAAAGAGGTATGTTCGAGAAAACAAAATATTCATTTTTTTACGCAAAAACTTCAAAAGAAAACTGTACAACAGTGATCTTATTATTTTAAATTTTAATAATTCCTACAGAAGAAGGCATTTTAAGGCTACTTACACAAGAAAGCAATCTCCAGATATTAGCAATGACACATGACCATGACCTGAAAAATCGATTTTATTATTTTTTAAAAATAATTAACTCTTGTTAGCACAAAATAATTTATTTTCAAAAATGTTATAGTTTTCCAAGTTTTATTGAATTGGGTCTCAACTGCATCTAGCATTTTCAAATTTATTACCACTGCACCACGGACTCAATACAAAGTCGTCTTAGAATTTGTGTAGATACATTTATAAAATCAACCTGTCGAAAGTAAATATCCGGTGTTTTCAATAGTCACTAGAATCTGCTTCAAGCACGATTAATATTCAGTGTTATATTATGTGTTTTTACCTTTGCCAAGCTGTTTTTATCATTGATAAGCAGGTTCTTGCCAGAGCAAATGGTAGATTCTCTCCAGAGAGATTACTGTAGATTATGTCACAGAAACCAAGCTGGATCAGCTGCAAGATTGAGCCTCATTTGTTAATATTAGGTATCAATTACATTCTATTTTACACAAAAATAAGAGTTTTTATAATCAATTCTCATTTTTAAATAAAACTGTATGTATAATTTATTTTGGAAAGTCTTGTTAACGTTTTGAAAATCATATTGAAACAAAAAATATACTATATTTCATACTGCGTTTTACATACCTCTAACAAAAGGCAAAGTACAGCAAGACTTAGATACGAGGAACAATATGAGATTATCCTCGCAGAGAACTTCTCCCAGCACGTCTTGATAAATTTAAACCATATGTTATAGAATTACTTTTGAGAAATACTGCATGTAGTCAAAAGTCTATATTTAAAAAATGAAATACACTTTACTCAGAGTGATTGTCAGATAACGTAAAAGAAAGATTATTTTTACATTTCTATAATAGTTCAACTCACCGAATCGTAACCCGAGCACCATGGACTTCCCAGGTTACTTGTAATACCACAACATCCCATCTAATCCGAAATAGAAATAAACATGCACGTAGTCATGTATAATTCACATTTTAATAAAACAAATAAAAAAGAAACATAGAGAGAAAAAGTACCATATTTTTGTTGAATCAATATCATACTTTTTGATCAAGAATTGTACACCTTTTAAATAAAACTTTACTCCTTATTGCAAGCAGAAAAAACGGATTATATTTATTTTATAATATGCAGAAAAAATAAAGCTTTAATGGGTTGATTGTTTAAGTTCATTCTAAAAAGATAGATTCTAAAACTTTTCTCTTCATTTTCATATTTCTATTAAATTCTAATGCTTACTGTCACCTATCTTTTATGTAAGTTTGAACTTTATATTTGGTTAAATAGAGTACAGAATTGTAATTGTGTAAGTACCATTGAAAACATTTCCATCCAATCTCCTATGGCCTCTTTTACAGAATCTGGATAGTTAATACGCTCATAGAAAATTGACTGGAAATCTGCAGCAAGTGAAGATGACTTCATCTAACAAAATATTTTAATATTATAAACATGGCTTTCATTTCAAAAATCCCAATATTGTCTTGCATAAATAGACACTCACTCCTTCAAGCAGTATACTAAATAGGGAGATGTATATGATGTCTGCAACAAGGAAAAACAGCAAGGACAGCATATACTGTTAAAAGGAAAATAAAATGGTTTGACATCTTTAATTTGTTCAACAACAAAAATATATAGAATATCAAGGTATATTGATTCTGTGGGAATACAAATTTTATTTTGATTACCGATTACCTCAAGACTTCCAACACAGAGAAAATGTTAAAAAGGGCACTTATGCTTCAAAGGTCATGAAAAACTACATGTAATTTAATGTAATGATTCATACCAAGATTAGAAATATCCTTTTTCTACAGAATATTCCCAACATCCCCAAGCCACAGGAAATGACGTATACTGGAAATAGAGACACGGAGGTCAACACCAGAGCATTGACTGTCATGCCGAGTCTAAGGTTTCCGACCCACAGTCGATCAAGGATGGCAATCCAGCTGTGTTGTATTAGTCCCGTATGGAGCTTCCAGACCAGTCCCATAACAAAGTAGCCAACGGATATACACTATATTATACAATTATTGCTGTTTTTTGAGGTCAATACAATGATTTAGCCATCTGAGGAGTACAATATTCACCGAGCCCGAGATGACTAAATCATTGTATTGACCTCAAAAAACAGCAATAATTGTTTTTTTTATGATTCACTGATAAAATGATACAGCTGAGCTCATTACTTGTTTGCATTTTATTAAGTGCTAGCCAAATACAAGAGAGAAGCAGAATTAAAATGTGAAAAACCTTCCCAGTTGTATCAATTTGAAATGGTTTTTTTTTTTTTTTTATCAATTTTAGTTGCCATGAAAAATATATAATGTCAGTCTTTTTTATAGGATAGATTTTGAAAGGAAGGAGTATTAGCAGGGAAAACGGACTGCCAAAAAGTAAAAAAAAAATGTTATTCAGTAAAAGTGTTGAAGGGGGGTCCCTGCATCCCCTCTTACCACCCTCACCCTAAATTATAATCATAAATTCGCATATGTTTTGTTCACATGAAAAAAAAAAAATCATAGTTGTTTAAATAGCTTTCCAAACCAATTTGTATCAATTTGGAACTTCCCAATCTATTTTTAGATCAATGTAAAGGAAATAAATCCTTGTATTGACCTGGAACATCACGTGCAGGTCAATACAACGTAGTATTTTTCTAACATAGTTGGATCTCCAATCAGAGAGATGGAAATTATTCAATTATATAATAAAATATACTATCAAAACAAAAATGAATGATTGATTGATTATTGGTGTTTTACGACAAAAATAAATAAATAAATAAATAAATAAAACGTTATGAATTTTTCAGCATTTAGTTTCAATTTATTCTGTGGAATAATAGGTTCAGATTTTTTTTTACAAATGCAGTTTAGAAAAACCTTTAAATATCCGACATCTTACTCTGACTAAAATCATGCACATTATGATTATATTGACAGGCAGAGCATATGCATTCTTTCTATACGATCCTGGAGCATATGTAAAAACGTCCAGTATGCGTGTTCTGTAAGTAGAAAAAAAATAAGTTTTTTAAAACCCAATTATTTTCATTAAAAAAAAAAATCAGCAGATTTAAATAAATTAAAGAAAACCTGGTGAATGAAACCAAAATACGATAGCTTAATGAGAAAAGGAGAGTAATATTAATATATATTACAAATTTAAAATTAAAAATCTTTTACTACCTATTATTTATTTATGTCATTAATCAATTCAGTATTTTCATGTCATAAATACATGTAGTTGTAATTTCACATCTTATTTCGTAAATATAGTGAATTTATTTCAAAAAAAAACTTTTAACGGTGAAAAACAGAATGAGAAAAAATGTGTGGAATCACAGCATCATTGAATGAAAAACGGGGAAAATCTTTAATGCCCTCAGGGGATTCATTTCTTTCATTTTATTGCTTAAGAAAACATAAACTACTCACCCTATTGTTGATTTCATTGCAACTTCAATAGTTGAAAATCAATGCTCATTTAAAAGGTTTTAGCATCTACAAATGAGGAAAAGTGCATATTAAAAGAACTTTTCATTAAAAATACGTTAGTCAACTTTAACATTGTTTTGAAATACGTATGTACTTTGTTATTCCGTATCGGTATATATATTTAAGACTAATTAACTGAAAGATAGGTATGATAACAAATGAGGTTCAGCACGAAATTGATATCCGAGATACCCATAGTATTTAAATTATACAGAGCAATTTGTTATTATACATATTAAGATCTATTTGATATCTCTTAATCTAAACCCTACAAATAAAAAAAGATTCTTTAGAGGAAAATAGATCAAATACAGATATTTATTACGTTGGAAGTTTAAAAACATACCATCGGATTTAAAAACAATCGTTCATGAATAATCAGAAGAACCGGAGATCACTGCAACAAATTTACCAGGAAGTAATTATGTGTTGATGGACCAGTTTCTTTGTCGGTCTCTGAGCATGTCAGTCCTTCCACATCATATTTATTAACAGACTTAAACGCATTCGTTTTATAGAAATTTCAAAATATGAAATGGGGGCGGGGGATCTTTGATGACAGAACGATGCATATTTGCAAAAGTATCAGAAAATAGCAGTCTTTTTATGAGGTTGACCCGGATTCTCTACATGCTCTTTCTTGAAATTATTATGATGTTAAATCTTTGTGAAATGTAAGTGTTAAACTTATCGAAATTCTTCAAGATTAAGATTTTTGGTAAAAGGAAGTCTCGTTCAAATTGTGATGATAGGTCTAGAACCCCAAGAAGAATAAAATATACATTTTTTTTTTTATCTCTGTCAATTCTAAAATCTAATTAGATTTGTATAAAATACTGCTAAATAACATAGTCAAAATATTTAAAAAATCATATATTCAAATTCTTGACAAAATGTATAAATAAAATTTAGGAATACAATCCAATTTCTTAGGATTTTTTGTCTCTGCTTTCTTTATTGTTATGAAAGAAAAACTAAACATTTATCAAATTTTAAAACACAGAAACAAACAAGGAAAAAGGACCAACTTACCAAACTGGACAATCTACAGAAGTAGCAGTGCCTTTTTTCTTCGTCGGCTATTCATGAAGCTTTTACATAGTGGTTTTAAATACCGGTACCCAGTCTTTTCTTTACTCAGTTATCATTTTAAGATGAACATGCCTAACACAGCGTATTGTTTTTTGGAGCTTTTTTACGGTGACAGAAGATCGGATCACCGATAGATCAAATTTTTGCACGCCCTGGCCCAGTTATAAACTTAGCCATGCTGTTAGTATTTCTTTCCTTTGTGTACATACTACACCTAATAAGGCACTGATCATGAATATGTGCAAGCTGTAATAATAGCTAGTCCTAATAAGGGGCTTAGACTAAATATGGCCGAGATATTTAAAAAAAAAAATTCCTTTATTCCATTTTTTGAAAAATATAATGTGATGAGAATATCAAGTTTCGTTTTTTTAATGTTTTAATTAATGAAGCTTAATCATAGTATATCCTGATATAAAATGCTTTTTTAATTTCTCACAACAGTTAATGTAGAATAATTAGTTTCGCTGTGATTCAGTTTTTGTGTGTTTCGTTAATTCCTCTCTTCCAAGAATTAATAAATGAGGGATAACATAAACATATGTATTTCCTAATGTATGTTTAAGTGAATAAACGATATTACAAACCTTTAAGCCCCCCACGAATTTTAATGAATTCACAGTACTATACAAAACAGTAACAGCAAAAAAAAAAACTTAGATATTTGTCTTAACCCTATGTAACTTTGATTACATGCAATTGAACGATATTCTAAAAAAAAATGAAAATACTGTACTTTTGCTTTACATATCAGAGGCAACAAAATGCTAAATGTAGTTTTGAACGTAAAAGTATCCTGAATGGTTCTGCATTCTTTAGTGCAAAGCACAAAATATAACCGTCTCACAAGTGATATAAATTCCATCAACAACAGCAAATCATATTTTTATTTGGTTTATTACATTATCCGTGCCCCTTCTATTTCTTAAAGCATTGTCGTAGGTTGTGACGTCACATCTTTATAATTGTGAAATATGTCTTGGTCCTATCATTGCATTTGTTGTAAGGCTCATTCACAAACTTCTGGAGTACTGTACAACAATATGTTCGAAAACTGGTGTAAATATTAATACTTTAATACTCAAATGAACTCTAAGAAAATTTGAAGTTGCAAAACTTGTTAATATTTGACATTTCAAGAATTTACAGAACCATTCACACAACAAATGAATGAAACCGGAGGGGACTATAGGTTTTCTCTGAGTCTGTCCGTCTATCTGTCTAGTTGTCCCTCTGTTTGTCTGTAAGTCTTTTCGACTTAATTTATTGGTTTTTCACAATTTTTTTTCTAAACGCTTGCAGATATCGAGTTGTGAGTGTATCTTGGTCAAATTTGCATTTCGTTCCGCTAGAAATTCAAAAACCTTTTTCTAAAGGTTATTGTATTTAAAAAGTTAATGAAATTCCGACAGTTTGAAGACAACAATATCAATAAGTGACTTTTTTATTTTAGGCACAAGGCCAAGTCAAGGTCATTCTTGTTTCCTTGACATGATAAAATTATAAATACTGTTTCCATCGGGGGCACCTTCTTCTATTACAAACAAGTATTCGATATGGCATTAGAAATACTTTTTACTAAAAAAAATCATTGAAGTGGAACAAAATTTAATCTTTTCCTGCAACTCTTCAGGATACAGCCACATATTAAAATCAGCTCAATATCTGTAAAGAATTGGGGAAAATGGTGCAGAAATCAATGAAAAATTAAAAAGGCCGTTTTCCCTGAGAACTGTTCAAGCGGAGCAAAATCAAACTTGTCTGTAAATTATCATGATGCATTCCAACAATCAGCTCAATATCTACAAGCGTTTAAAAAAAATGCGTAAAATCAAGATGTACAGACTGACAGACAGAAGTTCTGACACTGTCAGACAGATAAACAGTCTCAGGGGAATCCTTTGTCCCCCGTTTGTGAAACGAAAAAAAAGAAGAAAGAAATACTATATGTATATTAATTTATTTATTTGTCAGTAACATTTAAAAAATATATTTTAATTTCCTTAAATACAAATGCAAACTCAAAATACAAAAATAAAGTCAATGATTTTTTTTTTACATTTGTAAAGCAAGGAAATTAAAAAAAAACATTTATTGGTTAAATAAGAAGTGTGTACAATTTACAACTACAGGACAAAATACTGGCTTTGTCTTAAGACAAAACATGATTTCATCATCAAAATCCAAAATAACTTTTCTATATAAAAGTAAGTTAGTTTAAGAATATTTCAGTGTAAGCATATCCGAGGCAGCATGTCAAATATTATTTTAATCAACTATAGTTTAATGATTCATTTGTATTCTGTCTACTGAGTTCCAGATTGTCTTCATCCATTTTTCAATCATCTAAATCTGACGTATCCTGTAAAGTTTCTCCTGCTTTAATGTCCCGGTCCTCTTCCCCGTCTGTCTGTGTCGGTAATTTACCGACGTGTGATGATTCCTTTTTTGTTAGAGTTAGAGTGTCGTTGTCATCTGTAGAACTGACAGGACTTTGGATGATATTACTTGAGCCATCGTTCTGATTTCCAGATTCAAAAGACGATGGTGCTGCATTTTTTGGAGCTTTATTTGTGGCATCATTTGAAACATTTCTTATATTCTCCAGATCGGGGGACAAAGGTTCTACCTTGTTTTCCCCAATCTTAACCTTCCTTTTTTGTGACTTTGGAGAATTTTCATCAGTCAGTGTGTCATTTTCGCTTTCATTCCGCTTGTAAAAGCTGTTCTTTGTATCTTTCCGTTTACTTTTCTTCCTTTGGCTAATATTATAACGAAATCTCAATTTAACAGAGAAACATTTTTCTTCAAAATATTTTGTTTTTAAAACTATGTAAATCAAAAACATGATTGAATTCATAATATAAACCGAAACCAAGATAAACGAAAAAAATCAAAATAGCCTACCTTTTTGAAAAATAACTTTTTATTTTTATCAATACTTTGTCAGCTCTAAAGGGTTCATCATTCTTAATCAAGATCCCCAGTATAATGATCAGGACTATCTGTAATAAATAACTTTAATTAAACACAGGTTTCAGTAAAAAAAAAACATGAGAAAGGAATATATAATTACCTCCATTATTAGACACATTGACATCATGATGTAAAATCCGATGTTGTATCGAAGAAGTCTGTCCGAGAGCTTATCATAGCATGGCTGTAAAAGATAATCTTATAGAATTCAAATATTCACATACATTCTATTTACTTATAATAAGAATATTACTTTGATATATTTAATTTTTTTTTTTAATTTCACTCGCCTCTCTATATTGTGATGGGTAACAACTACTATGGTAGTTATATGTTGTTGTAAGTGGGTTCGCATGGCAGCAGAAAAGGGACATTTGGCTATAACCAGAAAGTCCATCTTGCTTGTTGGTATAATAGAAATCAATTTCTGACCCGGTTCTGTATCCACAACACTGAAGCTGCAATTACATCTTTCAAAATGTATCAGTGATATTTACTCGATGCATGCATTAATTTTGTGAAAACAATTTAAATTCATTATCACAAACCATATATTTGAAAGACAAGAGTTAACGTTTACTTTATAACACAACTCTTTAAACAATCCATAACTTAACAATTTGATGTTAAATTATATGATAAAGCCAAATAAATTAATAGATATATTCTATAAATATGTATAAAACTAAGTAACTAGCCAACTGATGCTTTTCTGTTAACAACATTTTTTAAGAATCGTTTTGGCCATATAGAGGTCAAATTCTATGTTGACGAACGGAAACTTGATGACAAGAAGCTACGGATATTTAAATGGGTCAGACCAAGTGGTTACAATTTTTCAAAATTCAGAAATATTCAGCAGAGATAAGCGTGAAATACTTTTTGTCACACTTTGATTTTTTATTAGCTTTCAGCCCAAGCGATGCCCAAAGATATTCCATATGTTTTCTTCTACATAATGAACTAAAGGTCATGAATTTTAAAATTTCTGAAGGTACAACCTTGCTTATAATTACAATATACTTTGTCTGCTTTATATTAAGGTACATATATGGTTTTCAAATAATTAAATGCATTTTTTGATCAATAGATTTCCATGTTTACACCATAAAGCTGATATATGTTCATGAAATTCACGGTTTTGGTAATTTGCTCAATGCTTATCATAATCATCTCGACAGTCTGACTGTTTGATTGATTGATTGATCCTATATTGTTTAACGTCCTCTCGAGAATTTTTCACTCATATGGAGACGTCACTGTTTGCCGATGAGTGGCTTCAAATTTTGACTTTTACTCGGCACTCAGGGCCATTGAGCAGTGAGGGATTTTTATCGTGCCAACGCCTGCCGCTGACACGGGGCCTCGGTTTTGAAGGTCTCATCTGAAGGATATTTCAACTTTCACTTCAAAGTCCCCGAGAGCATGGCGAAGGAACAAATGCTACCCATTTCATCGACTAGGTCATTCGCGGCCGAGGTACGATGGATTTTTATCACGGACGAGCGTGTCTATTTTGACTATTTGATGTAGAGGAGTAAAGAAGAAGATTTTTAAAATATAATTACTGTTTATGGAAGTAGCCCATCTAGCCCTCGGAGAAACATATAATCATATGTATTTAATCATACAATCATAAAATTAACAAGTTTTATCATTCTAATTCTTTTAACATTTATGTTACAAAATTGATTAAAACTGGTTCAGCGGTATACATGAAGTGAAATCAGACACTCTTGTCAGACGAAAGAACAGAACAAGAGATCAACAACATGGCACCATAACACTTACAGTATTGAACAGATTATTCCAAGCACTTTCAATCGACCAACTATAGGCAGATATCAAGTACGAATTAAAAAATGTTGGAAAAACGGGATCTGCAACATAATCCGGAAGTCCCTACAATGGAATTGAAGAGCATTTAAAAGATTGGCATTACATTAATTATCAGTTTAAAAATATACACTGTATTCTATTTTATTACACATGCATTACGCATTTACAATATTTTCAGCTGAAACACACGTTTATTTTTACGCTTTTAGTGAATAATCTGCATAAAAATAATGAATAAGCATTTTCCCCCTACAGTTTTATGGACTGCAATCCACCATCCAGTCACAGCTATTATGGTAGACAAACAGAAACTGTGAAAAACAATCGCCTGTAATGTAAAATTTACATACAAAGAACAATTCGATTATAAAGGAATGGACATTTTGAGACATGACTTTTATCAGATTTCACAAAAAAGTACATACGATCAAATGTAAGAATTTGGATCCTCGCTGAATTGAAATGATTGTATAAAATCCAGCTGATACAAGAAGTACTGCGGTAGTGATCATCAACCATCTCCAAATGAGGAGATTCCTACTGAAGGTTGTGTTTATCATTGAGATGCTACTGAAGATGAGGTCAATCTGTTTATGGGAGAACACGGTGTCATAGCGGAGAAAAGCGCTTTCAGCAAAAAATCCAATGGAGGCCAGCTAAATTTTGAGAAAAAAGATTTTAGGGTTTTTATGCTTTAATGTTGTCTTTTAAAGAATTTATAAAGTAGCATTTCACATTTAATAAACTCGCAAGAGGTTTGGAAGTGTCATAATCTTTTAAACTCAAAAATAAAATAAAAATAATAAACAGGATCAGCATCCTGATATTGTTGAATAACTAATTATTGTGAAGATAAAAGCTTACAATGATAACAACGGATACCACTATCCCTGTAGTTATTTTCTTTTTATGACCTTCAGATCTAGGAAAAAAATAAAACTTAAAGTTAAGCAGTTCAAATTAAAAAATAAAAAAACATACAGAATTGTTACATATAAAAGTGACATTTTTCATTGACTTCCCAGAGAGAACGTCGTATGTGTATGACTGGTTAACAAAGTTCTAGCTTTTGAATAACGTTTAGCCTTTCTTTAAATGAAATAACTTACCCTAAAAGAAAATTCTTGACATATCTCAAAATACCAGAATCTTTTGTTTTTCTTAATCTTATGGTATCACGAAGCTCTATGACAATACAAATGATCTGTAACATATAGAAAAAAATATCGATTAATGACCAAAAGAAGATTGTTCAAAATCAAGAAATAAATAAATGTCTACAATAATTAATGTTGTTAATAAGCTGATTCAAATTGAATCACTAGACAACTTAAAATTACCTCAAAGATTGTCGTCAGAGACATGACTGCTAAAAATCCGTTACTGTAGAGACCAATCGTGCTTAAAAACTCTGTTGAACAAACCTAAAATACCAAAATAAATATGTTAACGATCAATATAACGAAGAATTACTTTAAAATTACTTTCACCACTTATGCGATTCTAAATAACATCAATAAATTAAGAAAAAAAACTTTTAAAAATTAAATCTAATATGACTTGAATTTAAGCTGAATAATTTTTATTTAAGGAATGAATTTAATAGCTACCCATTTCATACGGTATAAACTGGGTTGGGGCAGTTAACGCTTTCGGTTTATAAAAAAACGCTTAAACTGTTCCAACCCAGTTAATAGCGTATATAATGGATATCAATTAAATTCATTCCTTAAAATTTAATTTCCATTCAATTAGTGTAAGAAAAAAGATGATTGTTCTAAAAAAAAATGATTTCGATTGGTACAAAATTTGATGTAACGTCAGGCGGATTGATACGTTTTTGGCCCAAGTCATTGTGACGTAGGCAACCCATTTTATACGATATAAAGTAAATTTTTTTATCCATCAAATACAGTGTTACAACCAGAATAAAAAAATCAATTGTATACTTTTGAAGCAGAATTTATTAAACATCAGAAAACAAGAGGCCCATTGGCCACCTCGCTCACCTGAGTAGCTTTGACCATGCTGTTCTTTACCAGATTCCCCCTTGTGATACTTATTGTGACCCCACCCTACCCCATGGGTCATAATTTGGACAATAATTATTTAAAAATTACACTACCCTAGGATGCTTTCGCATAAGTTTCGGCTTTTCTGGCCCAGTGGTTCTGGAGAAGAAGATTTTAAAAGAATTTCCTTTTCAATTCTATGTAAAACTATAATTCCCTATTGTGGCCCTGCCCAACAACCCGGGGTCATGATTTGAACAATTAAAATCTACACTACCCCAGGATGCTTCCATATAATTTCATCTTTTCTGGTCCAGTGATTCTTGAGAAGATTTTTAAAGATTATTCCTTTACATTTTAATGTTAAAGTTGGTTTCCAAATTGTGCCCCCGTTCTTTTGAAATGACCCCACCCTATTTTTGTTTTTCCTTTGTCGAAAATGTGAAAAGTTTACAGACAGACAGATGGACGAGGGACAAAATGTGACCAAAAAAGCTAACTTGAGCCTTTGGCTCAGGTGAGCTAAAAAGCAAAGTAGATCTTTTTATTTGCATTTCCTAACATTTATTTGAGATTTGCTAACATCCCCTACATAAAATGATAAACTTTAACGATTTTTAAAGAATAACCATGGGTAAATGCACATTACTCTGAGAATCTAAAGATATTATAGTGAGCATTTTCAATTATTCAACGGCTGGTTTTCAGAACCTGAGGAATTTGCTAAATTAGTATGATTTGATATTTGCACTTAATCATGCACAATATAGTATGAAACTTGTCAAAAAGAAGCTGGTAGGCAAATTAATGTTTACATGTACTTTATTAATTTTATTACAAAATATCAAATCTACGAGGATTATCCGGTAAAATCGTGGACAAAGCGTTTTTCTTGGAAAATAATGGGCACACTAAGCCCTATGATAAGAATTTTATGTAAAGTTTATACATATCATATTTAAGTTTATTTTCATATGAATGTGCACAGGATACGGTCCTACGGCGCACGAACCAAAAAAACCAGGGTCCCATTACACAATACACGAAAATACATTTCGAAATAAAAGTATCAAATAGGAAAGATTGGTGTTTTACGATTATATTTTTAATCCACTATCTATTACGTCGTCTTTTGGAAAAATTACGGAGCACCGGAGAAAAAAAGCAATGGTGATAGCGAAAGACGTTGTCAATGTAGACCGTCGATTTACGATTGTCTATTTAGTGGAATAATGAAAATATAGCCCATAACTTACTTATAAATCTTCAGTAGGTCCCATGTGTGTACAAGATTAGTCCTTCGACTGTTTATGGAGAAATCAAGGAAAACTCAAGTATGTGCATCAATGAAGATACAAAAATTAACGGGGGGCTTATCCAACTTTTTTTTAGCAAAGAGGACAGTTCAGGAAATGTAACACTGCTTTAGACCCTTTGACGTTATCATCCGTGCGCCGTTAAAGGCGAAACAGTACAGAACATAAAATCCCATAATTTGTTTATTCATGCATATATTTATTTGAAATTTGCTATGTATATTTATGAAAAATGTACTAAAAAGTAGTGAAAATTTTAGAACGCAGTGATATTTTTCTGCTAGACAACTTGTTCACAATTTTACCGGACAGCCCTCGTATATTAAGTTTATTAACCTTACATCATTATATATATAAGCTTACCTAAATCATTAAAAAAGATCCCTACAACATCATATCTGTAAAGTAAATGTATGGAACGCCGGGACTGTCTTATATGAAGATTAAACATTATATGCAGTGCTTCCTTCATTATATGCGGTATTATTTTTATTATATGAAGTAGTTTTTACATTATATCGCGTACTTCTTTCGTTACATGCTGTACTTCTTTCATTATATGCTGTAGTTCTGTCATTATATTATGTATACTTATTATTATATGAAGTGCTCTTAACATTATATAAAGTGCTTTTAACATTATATGAAGTGCTTTTAACATTATATAATGTGCTTTTAACTTTATATTCGGTGAAAACAACAATATATTATTTGCTTCTCACATTATATACAGTATATTCATCATTATATACAGTAGTTCTTTTATCGTGATGATGATGAGCGTTAAATATTATGTCCGGTACTTTAAACATTATGTGCTGTAGATTTTGCATTTTGTTATGATGTAGACACAGTATTATATGCTGTGCTTTCTTCTTTACGATGACGATCTTTCAGCTCATTTGGGAACACGTTCTGTTAGAAAATGGAAGATATTTTACGGGACCTTCAAATGGTTCAATTTATAGATGTCTTCAAAAAAGAAAAGATCACACCAGATATTGTCTGTTTCTTAAATCGCAATGAAATGTTGCAACTTGGATTACATCCGCACGAAATGACAAAACTTCGAAATTTCTGCATAAATTACGGCACAAAGCAACCGACTCGTCAGGTAAGCTACAGTATACATTCTTGCATAAGAACACCTAATCATTTCATAGACACATAGTTTGATTAGCAATTCGTGCAAATTTTATTCCAAAATGTATTCTTATAAATAAATGGCACACCTAATAAAAGAGGGATTTTTTGGGTGTGTGTGTGGGGGGGGGGGGGTAAATATATATAATACTTATGTCGAAAGTTGTACAGTAACTGAGTTTTTTATTTGAATATGAATTTAGTTAATCAATATGAATTAATATTATTTATATATATTGATAAACTATAAACTTTCTATTGATTCTCTCATACTTTTTTAAATTAGATATCTGGTTGTGGAGCATCAAAATTTACCATTCCAAAAGAAACTTTACAAAGTTTTATAGACGATGGCTTTTCCATTTCAAATATTGCCAGCCTTCTTTCGGTGTCGGAGAAAACAATTTATAGACGAATGCAGGAATATAATTTGAAAAAGCGGATCTATACTGATATTGACGATAGAGAATTAAAAAAAATAGTGATGGATGTAATAGAAGAGTTTCCCTCCTGTGGTGAAATAATGCTTGCACAAGTTCTGCGACAACAAAACATAAAGGTATAAGTTTATGAGTGTGTGTGCGTGAGAGAGAGAGAGAGAGAGAGAGAGAGAGAGAGAGAGAGAGAGAGAGAGAGAGAGAGGGGTGCTTTGTGGGGTTGGGGAGGTTTTTTAAAAAAAATAAAATATGTAAATCATGGCTAGCCAAGTATTCCATTAAAAGCAAATAAAAAACACATATGGATGTAAGGCCAAAATAAAAAATACTCTTGTTTCCTGTCATCCGACCTACCCTACATTTACCCTCTGACCCTAAAAGTTTTTATTACATTTTCATTTTTGGGTGACTATTTTTAAATTTTTTAAGTCTACCAACAATATTTACAGAACTAATACATCACAAGTGTACAGGATACCTTTACTTTATAGATCTTCATTACCAAACTTGCTCTGTAAACTGTTAACATATCATTTTCTTGTTATTACATGATATATGTTCTGCATCCATTGAGTTTTCAAAATAAAATTTTTCTCAAAATAATTTTTTTCCCTACCTACCTACCCTAATTTTTTTGGTCAGGGGACAGGAAACAAG
This sequence comes from Saccostrea cuccullata, assembly GCF_032062105.1. NCBI lineage: Eukaryota > Metazoa > Mollusca > Bivalvia > Ostreida > Ostreidae > Saccostrea > Saccostrea cuccullata. Next base: position 83,575 of record NW_026921901.1, on the reverse strand, counting down.
AGTATATTTTCTTTTGGCCTAATAGTAATAAAAAAATTTATTTTCCAGATAGAAAGAGCAAAGTTGAGATTAATTTTGCATGAAATGGATAAAGATGGAATAAAGGCTAGGAAATCCGGACGATTGCAAAGAAGGACATACCAGTCACAAGGTCCGAATCATATCTGGCATATTGATTCAAATCACAAACTTGTTAGGTGGAATTTTATCGTATCAGGTGGTATAGATGGATTTAGCAGAATGATAGTTTTTTTAAAATGTGAGGACAATAATAAAGCGGACAATGTGTTCAGATGTTTCATGGAAGGAGTAAAAGATTTTGGGATTCCATTGCGTGTACGTACGGACAAAGGAATGGAAAATAGTAAAATAGCAGATTTTATGATCGAAAAGAGAGGATCTTCAAGTATGTTGCTGGGGAAAAGAGTTCACAATCAACGCATAGAAAGACTGTGGAGAGATGTTTTTAATGGTGTCCTTGGCTATTATTACAGATTGTTTTATTTCATGGAGGAGGAGGAAATTGTAGATCCCTTGAACGAAGTTCATCTACTTGCTCTTCATTACATATATTTACCAAAAATAAACGAAAAATTAAAGCTGTGGTCAAACGCATGGGCCACTCACAGATTACGTACTGTGAAAGCTAGTCCCTGGTGTCTTTGGACTGCTGGAAACTTTAATAACCCTGTGGGGGATGATGTTGCTGATAGTGTTGACAATTTACAAGAACATGAATTAAATGAGTTGGAGGAAAACCCTCGGCCTATATTTGAAGGGCTTTCTTTGTTGAACCCAGTTTGCTTGGAAGAATTGGAGAGGAGATGTCCAGCAACATTGGCATCTGTAAATCATGGGATAGACAAATATCAAATTTGTGTAGAGATTTTGAAAAATTTAAATTAATGACTAGTTTTATTAAATTTAAGCCTGCGAATATCCATGAATTTGTAATATTTCCCAGCTATAGGGAAAATATGCTTTTATAATGTCAATTTTATTTTTTGCAGCAAATACAACAGCATAACAACTCTGATCATTCAAAAAATTTATTATCAACTTCTCAAAACAACAAATGAAAAAAATTCAACTATCAAATGTCTAAAACATGAACAAAATGGAAGCATTTCTCTGAATGAATATTTTCATCATTTATATTTTATGTTACTAGACTCTTTAAAATTCATCATTACATACAAGTACAGACACATAATATTCTGACTCCATCTCCTTTCTTTGTAAATATAAATGATGTTAACAATAAAGCAATTAAATCAAAATCAATTATTTGTTTTATTTACAAATGTAAAAAATAAATGTGTTTGTGAAACACTATGAGCCTTGTGGCAACAGTTTGAACAAGATGTGTTTATGAAACACTATGCGCCTGGCGTCAACAAAGTTCAAAAAAGCTATTTTTAGTATATAGGTCACAGTCAAGATCACAAGGTCATTGGCCTTGGTTTTGTTTGAAAGAACTTAATTAGTGGAGTATGCATACTTAATATGAAGTCCTTATCTCCTATGGTTCAAAAGTTATGGCAAAAAGTGGAAAAAGCTATTATTAGCATATAGGTCACAATCATGGTCACAAGGTCATTGGCCTTGGTGTTGTTTGAAAGATCTTAATTAGTGAAGTATGCATACTAAATATGAAGTCACTATCTCCTATGGTTCAAAAGTTATGGCAAAAAGAGGAAAGAGCTATTTTTGGCATATAGGTCACAGTCAAGGTCACAAGGTCATTGATCTTGATGTCATTTGAAAGAACTTTTTTTTGTGGAGTATGCATTCCAAATATGAAGTCTCTATCTCTTGTGGTTCAAAAGTTTTGGCGAAGGTTAAAGTTGACAAAAGACGGATAGACAAACAGATAAACAGACACACAGACAGGACAAAAACAATATACGCCTGGGATCTATCGATCCGGGCACATAAAAACTTGTTTTTACACAGTCAAGGTCACATGATCATTGTCCTTGGTGTCATTTGAAAGCACTTAATTCATGGCGTATGCATACCAAACATAAAGTCTCTATCTACTATGATTCAAAAGTAATGGTGAAAGTTCTTAAAGTTCTTAAAAGCTATTTTTAGCAAATAGGTCAGTCAAGGTCACAAAATCATTGACCTTAGTTTAATTTGAAAGAACTTTATTAGTGGAGTATGCACACCAAATATAAAGTCCCTGCTTTTCACGGTTCAAAAATTATGGCGAAGGTTAAAGTTGACAAAAGACAGACAGACAGGACAAAAACAATATACGTCCAAGATCTATCAATCAGAGTGCATAAAAATTGTGACCTTGTAGATGTATTTACAAAGTCGCCAAAGTTGATTGTTACTATAAAGAAATGCATATTATAAGTACTCAGTAAAATTAAAACAAATTTAAAATGCAATTCCTATGACCCTCATCCCAAATATATGTACATGTACTGTATATGCAACTGAATTATGACAATGACACCCTCTCTAGTCACCAGCAACCTGTGAAATATGAACCCTTAAGACTTTTACTTAGTCTAAATAACCCTGCAATAAATCCAAGACAAATAAAAGGATCATGAGCTACTTTTGTCAAGAATTAAGTTTTGAGAATTTCTATATGATGCAAAGAAGATGGGTGAACATAATGGGTAAAATGCCTATAACTAACAGTTTACAAAATCTCACTAAGACTGAAATTAGTTGCCTATGGATTAGTATACACATACTAGATAGGAAACATAGGTAATCAAGATTACAAAGCTCACCTCGACAAATGTTATCAGTGTAAGTAATGCAAATCTCACATAATATTTTTTTTCATAATATCTAGTATTTATCCCAACAACAATATTCTTGCAAATTGTGTTTTAACCCCTTACAGGGCATATACACATTTCTAGGTGTGTAGCGTGAAAAACATTTAAAGTGTAAACAGATATTCACAAATTTGTTAATACTGCAGATAACAAGGACTTCAAGTTCATTGGGATTAATCTATTCCCAAAACTTTAACCTGGTCTCTAATGTTTGGAAAATATAGGTCAGATCCAGCATCCGAAGCAAGTCTGGTAGTGTCTTTTCCTAGCTGCATCATCTATGCAAGTTTGGTTCAGGTAGGGCTTATATTTACTAGGGAATGAAAATATAAGTCAGATCCAGCATCCGAAGCAAGTCTGGTAGTGTCCATAGCTGCATCTTCCATGTAAGTTTGGTTCAGGTAGGGCTTATAGTTACTTGGAAATGAAAATATAGTCAGATCCAGCATCTGAAGCAAGACTGGTAGTGTTCATACGTAGATGCATCATCCATGCAAGTTTGGTCACTATAGTGCTCAAAGTTACTTGTAAATGAGACTGCACCGATAACATAAACCTGTTCACTCATGCGGAAAATGTAGATCAGATTTCATCTGAAGCAAGCCTGGTAGTGTGCATCCTTAGTTGAACCATCCATGCAAGTTTGGTCATGCACCAAAAACTGCACCAAAAATGTTAAACTGCCCCAAAAACATTAACCTGGTCATTCCTTTGCTGAAATTGCAGCATCTGAACCTTTGACTCGTACAATGAAACACACTAGAACCATCTTCCACGCATGTCTAAATCAATATATGACATAGAAGTACTTAAAAAGAAAACTGTGCCAAAAAACTTATTAATAACCTTAACCTGGGACACCGACAGTATAACATAAGCTTCGCCAACTTTGTTGAGGTAAGCTAAAAACCTGAATGTTCTGGTTATTCTTTAAAACCACTCATTGACAAGCATTCTTTACTGGAGTCCGAAGTACGCATTGCAAAATGCATAATCATATAGATTGAATAGGAAGTCGTTGGAAGGCACTTCCATGCTCTCTGGGATGGGTAAATTAAGTTTATTAATACATGTATTCGAAGTTGGTAGTAAAGAGGCATTTTTCACAAATGATATCGATGGGTGAATATGAAATCCAAGAATGGGTTCTTCTTCTGAGCCTGTGGCGAATTTCAGTACGCTGCACAATGAAACATCCCCCCTTCTTCCTCCTGAAAATAATACAAATTCACTGTTTTTAATTTCCATTGTTGCAGACTGAGTAATTGTTAACATTAAATCTATTCCATACTAAATAATAACATACAAACAAGATGCTGCATAATGGGCAACATCGCTCACTTGAGAAGCTTTGACCATGCTGTTCTTTACAAGATTTCCCCCTTGTAACACCTAATCTGACCTCACCCTACCCCATGGGTCATAATTTAGACAATCTACACTCTTGATGCTTCCACAAAAGTTTCAACTTTTCAGGCACAGTGGGTCTTGAGAATATTTTCTCAATTAATATACAGTTTTTTCAATGGGTGGCACTGTAGCTCTCCGGTCTGTCAGTAGATATTTTTGGCGAGCTACAGATCTGCAGCTAGCATTTAAGGAGGCTGGTGGGTCAACAAATTAACCACCAGATTTAACATTTTTTTGGATACGGTATCTTAAGCTGTCAACTATTATTTGGCAAAGCAAAAATTCAAACATTTTAGTTTTAAAATTTAAGGCCATATAAAATTGAAATCCTGGTTCTCTGGCCAACGCGCGCATCAGTTTTGAGGTAGCCGCATTGCTAATTTTATTGTATTTTTGATAAAATAAAAAGTTGGTATTGCGGAGACCAATCCGGAAAAAAAAATTCCGACCTCATTTGTTTCGTAGTTTAGTATTCAAATATCACTTCCGGTAGGCATTTGCAATGAGATTTTGGCTACTTCGTTTGAAAATACATTCAGGAACATTACCTACGATGTTTACACGCTGTTAAGCAATGGATAAAGCAGAAATTTTGACCATCAATGGAAAGTATATCTGATTTAAAAAGTTACCTTTATGTTGAAGAAAATTAGAAAATTAAAATAAAAAAAAAATACCTCTCTCATCTACTTTATTGCCAATAAAATGATAAATAAAATGCCGCCCTCCCACATCTGTTTTGGAGAAAATTGGCCTGAGAACCAGAGAATTAAATTTAGATAGCCTATTAGAATCATTTTTTGCATATCTTTACCTGGAGCTCTTCATTGAAAGGAGAACGAAGAAGTCAGAAAATGGCTGCCGGCCCCCAGCCTCTTTAAGAATGTTGGACCAGACTCTAATTTTAATACATGTACCCCCAGACTTGTAATCTGAACTTTCTTGAAAGCACATGGGTTCAGATCATAACATGTATTTTGACATATAAGTATCATAAGCAACCTTTGGGTCGTACAAATTATAAATATTTTTTATCTGATTTTAATAACAAAGAAATTGTTTAGACATGGAATTGGGTGGGCAGACAGATGAGCAACAAGAGGCTAGAGGGCTTTTAATCCCCCTATTGATAAATCGCACAAGTTTCACTTAAACATAAATGTGTTTGGGAAAAATATTATCCTGAGGCCAAAAAGAAATACCTGTAACAACTGACAGGGTTTGATGATGCTAGGCATCTCAGTTTCCAAGCTTTAAAGGATTTGACAAAGAACAAGAGGCCCACGGGCCTTACAGGTCACCTGAGTATCATGTAACAACTTTCAAACAATGGAATTTGGTTTGTGTTTTAAGACCAGAGGCCATGAAATTCACAATTTTGAAAGAGGAACCGTTGCTTATCATAATAATACACTTAGCATGCGTACTCTAGTTACTTTATACCCAGAGGTAGTAAGATCAGAGTAACAGAGAAAATGCATTTCCACTTTGTAACCATTGTGCACCCGACCCCACGGGAACCACATATTTCAAAATTTTGGAAATTTTATCATAAATTTTATTTCATCATGAATGATTTATTAATACCAAAGAGCAGATTTCAAAGCATTAATTTTTTTCAGACTATGTAACCACCCACCCCTGACCCAGGGGGCATGAAAATAACCATTTTGCTAGATACACCTTTCTTCATCAAAAATATATATACTTAGATCACTGGCATAATACCCAGGAGCAAAGAAAATATTTTCAAAGAATTCATGCATTTTCACTATATAATCCTTAGAGACATTTAGAGCCCTGTCCTAACACCAGAACACCTGACCAAGGGGCCATGAATCTGACAATTTTGGAAGAGGTATCCTTCCTAATCATAATTATGTTCATAGTTCATTGGTTTAATACCCAGGAGCAGTGAAGAAGATATTCAAAGAATTCATGTATTTTCACTATATAATCAATAGAGCCCCCCCAACACCCGAAACCCTAACCCAGGGGCCATAAAATTCACAAATTTGGAAGCTCTTGCTCATCATACCTATATACTTAGTAAGTTTATTTAATACCCAGGAGCAAAGAAGAAGATTTTTAAAGAAATAATGTATTTTCACTATATAATCAACCCACTCACCACTTCCAATAAAGCCCCTGACCCAGGGACCATCCAATTCATAAACATGGTTAAGGCACTCTTGTAAATAATAGCTACTTAGTAGATTAATTTATTTAATACCTGGCAGCAGAGGAGAATGATTTTTGAAGGAATTCATGCATTTTCACTATATGATCAAAGAGCCCCATCCTAACACCACAACCCCCAACCCAGGGGTAAAAAAAAAAAAAACTCTTGCTCATCATAACTATATTCCAAGTTAGTTTGTTGAATACCCAGGAGTAAAGAAGAAGATTTTTAAAGAATTAATGTATTTTCACTATATAATCAATAGAGCCCCGCCTTAACACCAGAACCCCTGACCCAGGGGCCATGAATTTCACAATTTTGGTAGAGGACTTAAAGCCATATATGGCATATGTACAATGAAAATTATTAAGACTAAAATTATAAGAACTTATTATTTGTATCATTACTTTATATAAAGATAGAACTTTTCCCTAAATTACAAAATCTAAGTCAATTGCATTATAATTATAAAGATATCACAATTTAACTTGGATTCTCAGAATTTTCTCCGACTCGAAGAAAATACAAAAGATTCTAAATAACACATTACAGAGAAGATAAAATCGTATTATAAGTTGAAACGAGGTGTTCTCCGTGTTCAGAATTGTATGAAAAGTTTTAATTCAAATGTATTAACTATATTTCTTTACTTAATTTTATATTTTTCAAAAATATATTTTTTTGATCAGTTACGCCATATATGGCTTTAATGCTGATTACAATCATGCCAACAGTTTGATTGCTTGATGTCCAGAAGCAAAGAAGAAGATTTTTAAAGATTTCACTAATTTTAGTAGTTTTGGCCCCATCCCTCAGGCCCCAGGGGGGCAGGGACCATCAAATTCACAATTTTTGTTCCCCTTCACCCATAGATGCTGTATACCAAATTTGGTTGAAATTGGCTCAGTGGTTCCAGAGAAGAAGCTAAAAATGTTCAAAAGTTTACAAACGACGTACGACGACGGACGAAAACAGATAGCAATAAGTCTAACAAGAGGCCCAGGGGCCACAGCGCTCATCTGAGCACATCGGCTAGGAAAAAGCACATATCAGATCAGAACTGAAAGTTTACTGAGGTTGGGAGGGGAGGAGGGTTGAATTTTAACCCCCCAGGGGATCATGATTTGAACGAGCTAGAATCTACACTACCTGAGGATGATTCCATATAAATATTACTAATCATGGCTTTGAAGTACTTGAAAAGAAGATTTTAAATATATTGGTTTCCCAATATATCCCCATGTAAAACTTGGGTCGGCCATTTTGGCCCCGCCCTAGCCCCGGGGGTCATGATTTGAACAAACTTGAATCTACACTACCTGAGGATGATTCCAGATGAATTTCATCTTTCCTGACCCAAAGGTTCTTGAGAAGAAGATTTTTTAAGATTTTCCCTATATATACCTTTGTAAAACTTTGATCGGCCATTTTGACCCCGCCATACCTCCGGGGGTCATGATTTGAACAAAATTGAATCTACACTACTTGAGCATGCTTCCATATAAATATGATGAATTATGGGTTTGTCATTCTTGAGAACAAAATTTTTAAAGAATTTTCCTTTATATTTCTATGTAAAACTTTGATCAACCATTTTGGCCCCGCCCTACCCCCGGGGGTCATGATTTGAATAAACTTGAATCTACACTACCTGAGGATGTTTCCCAATAAGTTTCATCTTTCCTGGCACAGTGGTTCTTGTGAAGAAGATTTTGAAAACATACCACCAAATTTTCACTAATTCTCAATTATCTCCCCTTGAATGAGGGCGTGGCCCTTCATGTAAACAAACTTGAATTTCTGTCACCCAAGGATGCTTTGTGGCAAGTTTGGTTGAAATTGGCCAAGCGGTTCTTGAGAAGAAGTCGAAAATGTGAAAAGTTTACGGACAGACAGACAGACATACAGCTAGACGGACGCCGGACAAAATGTGATCAGAAAAGCTCACTTGAGCTTTTGGCTCTGGTGAGCTAAAAAATCCTATGGTTGTGTTTGTAAAATCTGACTAGCTATGTTCAGCCATTCAAATTCGTACAAATGATTCCTGCAGATTACATGCCAAATACGCCCATCTTCTTTCCGAGTCCGATATTTGTAAGAATTAGACCAAACATACTGGAAATATCCTTTGATCCGCATCACAGGCACTTTGGGTCTGGACATGCCTATTTCATTTTTTCCCATTGAATTTTCTTTCAAATCTAACGTCTACGCATATTTTTCCTATTTTTGTTATTTTTACATGCACTGTCTGATATTTAAAAAGAAAGCTCCTTCACAGCTGAAAACAATTTATGTGAAAATGTAAAAAAAAGCTTATTGGGATAAAAAGTCTACATTTTCTATAATTGTTAGGCAGTGCTAATAAGAATATTTAAATAAGAAAAATATGTCTCGACCCTAAGTTTAAAAAGAAAAAATAATAAGGGGGTGGGGGTGAACCTAGAAGTGCCTGTGATCCGCACTCTGCATCTGTGAAAGGGAGCATAATCAGATAATTAATATTTCTGTGACAGTGTGATAGACTTGCATTTTATATTTCATTTGGGTGGAAGGGGAGAGCACCTCCCTGGAACCCCCTTTTCAAAATCGCTGGATCTGCCCCTATTCATTTTTAGAGAAGTGGACAGGCTATCGCCTGCATCCATGTAGCCGATAGCCTGTCCACTTCTCTAAAAAGAATAGATCTGCCCCCTGTCACGGGCGACGGACACCTATCAAAACATGTACATTCGGTCTGTCCCGGACGTCGGGCAGCCGTGTGCCCTCCCAACTCATCTCACTGTGCCCACACACAGTCTGTTAGTGTGTTATATGTATCAACTTCAATATGAGATGGAGCTTGTGCAGCTAAATAATTTAAGTCATTATTTAATCGACATCTACCTACCTTGGTGTTTTCTTGCAGCACATTCTCTTAATGCAACTCGAAGTTTGTGACGCTCTCCGATGGTCGCTACCCCCAAACTGGATAGCTGGCCATCGGATAGATTCTGCGCTACATCAAAATCAATATTTTCGCTCAAAAACCTGCTAAGAAGCGCATGGAGATTTGCCCTTTGCAGGGCTTCTTTTAACAACCCATCAGGATCACTTGCGATTGCCGCCATTTTTGTCCACATCCAAGAGGGATTCCGAAAGTAAGTTTCCGAAAGATCATCATCATAAAGAAGAAAGCACAGCATATAATACTGTGTCTACATCATAACAAAATGCAAAATCTACAGCACATAATGTTTAAAGTACCGGACATAATATTTAACGCTCATCATCATCACGATAAAAGAACTACTGTATATAATGATGAATATACTGTATATAATGTGAGAAGCACATAATATATTGTTGTTTTCACCGAATATAAAGTTAAAAGCACATTATATAATGTTAAAAGCACTTCATATAATGTTAAAAGCACTTTATATAATGTTAAGAGCACTTCATATAATAATAAGTATACATAATATAATGACAGAACTACAGCATATAATGAAAGAAGTACAGCATGTAACGAAAGAAGTACGCGATATAATGTAAAAACTACTTCATATAATAAAAATAATACCGCATATAATGAAGGAAGCACTGCATATAATGTTTAATCTTCATATAAGACAGTCCCGGCGTTCCATATAAATGGGACACACATTTTATATTTTCTTCAACCCCCCTCCCCTCTCCCGAAAAAAAAATCATTTATACATATGTAGCTTATATCAATATTTCCATTCTGAAACTCTGTTTTAAAGGAGATGTTTTCAACAAACATTATACAACATTTTAGCGGAGCATTCCACCTTTAAATAAGTGAAATATGTGTAGTGAAAATTACAAATTACCTTTTTCTCACATATGACACTAGAATGCATAGTGGGAGAATCCAGATAGGCATCTCCGTAGCAGCAGGCAAATGGCTGAGCTCCAGTATAGCCTGTATAACCGCTGGTAGATGCCATGTTTGCCAGTTCATATGGTCCCCTAGCACCACAGCAATCAAACTGTTGAAATTTCATATATAAGTTTTCACTTTTAAATTGGTTTAAACAGGATTCTTATTATAAATATCTTTTTTTATAAAATGTTCGCTTTGATACTGAAATAAATCGTCATCATTCAGTCAGATCGATCAAATGTAAAGAAAACGCCCTGAAGTAACCCGTTTGTTTAAACAAAAAAAGTCGTCGATATTGAAGGAAAACTCTGTATAGTCTAGTCATTCTACTGAAAAATGAGAACTAATTGCAGGGACCTATATACTAACTAGTATGTACTAGTATATAGGTCCCTGCTAATTGCAACAGTATATATTTTACTGCAGATTTGTAGATAAGCTATTGGTAACTCACATATAAAAAGTTTAGAAAAATTCACTCAGGGGAAAGTTGGGAAATCGAAAGATTAAAATTAGGTATCAAAATGTATTTAGAATGACCCATTTGCACACCATACTTTCTCTATATGAGCTTCCTATGACAGAAAACCTGTAAACAAAAGCCAATTAGCATTAAAAGTTGTTGTCTTAACCTGTAGTTTGTTATGCAATCAAAATTAAATCAAAAATATTATATTTTGATTTTCAAAGAAGTGAAGTTTGACTTCCACACAGACCAAATATCATCTACACATATATAATGGTTGCAATTACCAGGCCTATTGGCATTAATTTGGGTATTTAGGCACACTTGTAAATAACAATTACAATATAAAGTACAATTTTTAAAATTTATTTTCAAAAAGAATAATTATTCAGTATTGTGGGGTGTACCATGTAGATCTACTCTTGTGTAAAATCTCTAAATTCATGTAAACAAAAAAAGTATGGAAGGCTGTTTGTATTCACAATATACATTGTGTGTGAAATTTCTAAATGTGAATGTGTTTATTTTCATTTTATTTTATACCCCAGTAGTTTTAGGTTTTATACACAATAAATAAATATAAACACAAAATGTATGAAACACAGTTTGTATACAAAATAAATAAAAACAGCCTAGGAAGCTTATCAGACAAGTACACTGAATATACAATTTCATCATCACAGAATATATTTTGATTAGATATCTAGAAAATACATAGAAATCTATTATTTTGAAATATAGAGTACATAATTTATGGAATCACATGAACAGGATTTGATTTGAAGGTGTCCGAGTTAAAAAAAATCAAATATTTAATTCCATTCAGGCATCTCCGGAACTTGAATTTGGGCAGTGTGATTCAAACAATTTTTTGCTTTCCAGATTACTGCTGATTGCTTTTGTAAATAGTAACGAAACCTTAAAATATAAAATGCCAATTGATATTGAGCTTTTTCTCTGTAATGACTGCACCATCTACATGCATGCATGTACAAGAGCTGCAGTATGCTTATAGTAATGGAAATCATTCAAATGGAATCGTTTAGACAGCTTTAATTGCTTAAATGCTCTTTTTCAAAATTCTTTTTGTAACTTTTAACAAAATATTTTGAACCCATTTTAAAAAACTTTCTCCTTGTAGATCATGTGGTCATTTTTGCAATGTTCAGTAAAATGCCTGATGCGGCACTTATTGAAGCGCCATTTTGTGGCGACTGGTGATAAAGGCATTCCCATGAGCATGCTTTAGAATGTGAACAATCTGGAACACTTTCAAAGTCACTTCTTAATAAGAGCAACATTGAAACTAAGTTTTGAAACTGTTGCAATTAGTTCCCATTTTGATGGAAAATTTGATAATTTGACTAGACTAGTATAACCTTCAATCACAACTAATTTGCTTGTCTGCTAAGTGTTACATTTTCAGTATATTTCAGCAATTTAGCCCTGAAACTTAGGCTCAGCGGGTGTATTGACAAAGTGATATTCGATAAAAACCCTATCACCAGATTCTATAAACTTTCGACAGGGCTTTTTCGCTATTTAGTAAGTTAATTGCCAAAAAGAATAATTGTATTTTAATGTTTGTAGCAAAACCATTTGCAAGCCACATATGGTCTACAGATTCGTTTTTATTTCTTTATACCAAAAATGCTACAAGCGTAGACTGATATAATAAAATAAAAAATCGTGTAAAATTCAGTTTAAAACTGAAAACTAACCAAATTATTGCGGCTAACGAGACTAATCAATGATGTCTACTTACATGCACGAGGGGCTATCAAGAAGTTCGTGGATTAGCGCCATAAAATAAAAACCGCTTTATGTACATCAATGAATTTTAAAACTTTTATTTATCATCATCTTTTCTATCTATATAATAAACCACAAATCATAACATTTATTTTCAAATAAATTAGTACAGTTTTTGTGAGCAATGGTATGTCCAGGCGGCACAACCTCGAAAACGACATGTTTTACGACCTAAGTGTAACTAAGATAAACTATTTTGATATGAACAGGTATGTGTTGGGACACATAGAATATGGAAATTTTACCTATTTCTGGAAGTTCAATGAAATCTCATTGTAAATTTTACATCGAGTATCGAAATGAATATTGCATGAATATTGCATTGAAAATGACGTCAAACGGGGGAAGGGGTTTTCCTTTTCCAACATTCTATAAAGTTTTGCCCCTGGAAAAACTGGTATACACGTACGAAATGTTAAAACTGGCTAGGGAGAAATAATATGCATCCAGATTACTTGTTTTTAATGCCAATATAGATTCAGAGAGAAAAGGGATGCAAAATTAATGTCAATTTGAAGTCAAGGTTTGAAAAATCTATCACGTCAAATAATGACGTAAATCATGTGTTTTAGCTATATTCAACTCAAAAAACATAATATGATGGTACAATCAAGCGAGGATCTCTTCCAATGTATAAATCCAGTCCTTATACTCAGCTCTAGGGAATCTCATCAAAATAAGTGTACGAGGTAGAAGAAGCGGTCATTGAAAAATAATGACGTTATCGGACGTCATGAAACAAAGCGGCGACGGCGCCGTGTGATCATATAATGTTTTTATTTTATAATAATTTGGGAAGTAATAAACGTATCAAGCTTAAATTTTCAACATTTCTTCATTTTTTGTTGTTTTGTTCCTTATAAATTTTGTAAGCTCAGACAACAAAGTACTAATTTTATAGCCTCAGTCCACGAACTTTTTGATAACCCCTCGCAAATACAACTTGATTAATTTTCAAATTCATTTTAATACTTTTTTTTTTCAATTTTCAATAATAAATCTTACCGCTATGTAGAAACGGTTCAGGATGCTGTACATCATACTATCATACAGAGAGTGCGTATTTCGGTACTGTCGATCCATATTTGTTAATTGATAGGAAGCATTTTCATCAATCTAGCAATAAAATGCATATAGCTTGGAATAAAACGTGACTTAGTGAAACACTTATATCAACAAGCCTCATTATCATAAAAGGAAATATCTCAACACATTGCATACAATAATCAAATTACCATGTGATATGAAATATAATGACAAGGCAGGCATTTTGCTGAAATATACACATTCTGCATTATCAGACCAGAGACTTAACGGAATATTTACACAGTATTTAGAAAAACTATTGTATTTTAAAAAATTAAATGAACATTTGGTCTTTGTTTCGGACATGTGTAGTATTATGATCCAGAAAAAGACCTTTGGTCTGTAAACAATGTAAATTTTTAAAATTTATGGAATCCCGTTGTAAGAAGTATTAACTTGTCATATGTTTGTCATATCTTTTCAAAAAACTTTGTCATGTGCACATCTTTAGATACATGTACATACTTTGTTTTTGAGAAACATAGATTTCGATATATGAATTTAAAATGTACTTCTAATTCCACATCCATAAGGATGGAATACAATGAACTCATATATATGGGTATGGATGTGGGTATGATAGGGAAAGATGAGTATTTGGCGCCAAACAATAAAACAACTGATTCAATACTCACATCTATACGAACTACTGCCATCAAGGGAATGCAGACCAGTTTTGTAAGAATTAAAATCATCACAACACCGGTATACTACAAAAATTGAAACAAAAATCTGATCTTCAAACAATAATAATTTATACAGTGTAGTTTGTATTTTATATGTCAAAAATTGGTATACCATGTAATTTTTTCTTTTGTATTGTAATTCTCGAAACACGTCTGTAAGCTTCAGCAAGCCCGTTGTCGCCGACAAGGTTCCAAGGATGATTAACGATAGATACGTATCCTTGACAATGTCCAAGAAATTAACGCCTCTGAAGTAAAGATATCTGTACACATAGTACACATATCCCCCCGTCATTTTGTCATCGTGCTTCATGACAATGCCAAGTATTAACATGCTTAAGGATGACAGCTGAAAGAGAAAGTAAAAACTGGATTGATATTACACAAATACATGCTTATCATACATATGAAAAATGTTATTTTTGAAGAAAAAATGATTATTATTTCATTTGAATTTAATAAACAGACGGTTTTGTAGAAAATTGCTTTGTTTTGTTATCGTTTTTTTTTCTATGCAATTCACTCAATAAATACTGAAGAACATATAAAATACAGATAGTTTTCTTTATTAATATAATTTAGATACTCACAAACGCTGCAATAGTGAATATCGTTCTTTTCTCGAAAGTAAAGATATTGCTGCAAGTAATGATTTACAGTTTAAAATAAATATTTGAAACTTTTTAAACAAATTTAAAAAGGCACAGATTAATGTTGAATCTGTGAATACAGTCCAATAAAAAACAAACACAAGATAAAAGACGTACCGATATCCTTTTCCTGTTTTACATAGCATCTTTGTCATTTTCAAGTATTTGTCGTCGATGATTGGAATAAAACTCATTGTCTTTAACTTGTAAATAGTTAAACTAAACTGGAAAGTCTGAAAGATAAAAAAAAAACAAAAACAAGGTCATTCAACTCAAAAGAAGTTGATTTTATTATCATTTAAAATTATACACAGCCATTATTTATTTTCTATCTTTAAAAAATTAAGATAAGTGAAATGTGTTGTTTGTTTTGTGTGCGATTTTTTTTTCAAAATCTATTTGTAAATACTAGTGCGTGTAAAGACAAATGTTTCAAGGAATAGCATAAATAAAAATTACCGATATGATTAACATATTAACAGTTCAGTTAATGCCATGAAAACATTCTCGAAGTGGCCCATAATGGTTTAATGTTAAAAAAAAAACAAAGTTGTAAACCAAAGTTGTAATATTTTGTAGAGGTATAAATAATAGTTCTTTTTCATTTTAATGTTTTGTCAAGTTGTAATCATGTAAAAACAAAATTCACAACAAACAAGATTTATAATTTTAAAAGTTGTCATATAGCGAATTTTCTATACACTGTATATTGCCACCCGTATAATAATAAATCAATATACATCAGACTGGTGAATGGGTGTATGGTGTATTGGAACCTTGAGGCTTGACAGGTATTTTCATACACCCCGCTTGAAAAGCGGGAGGGTATACTGTAATCGGGATGTCCGTCCGTCTGTCTGTTACGCTTTTGGGTACCCATCTCTTATCCGCAACTCTTCTCATACCACTGAATGAATTTGATGAAACTTTTACAGAATCTTATTACATATTGCCATTGTGCACCTCCTATTTTACTTTTTTATCCGACACATATTTTGGATTTCTCATAGCAAAACATGACACTGCCATATATACACATTTGGGAGGCGGGTGGTATCATTTAGTGGGCTCATTGCCCACAGTACGAGTACCTCTAGTTATTAATTCGAATTATTTCATATTGGGGTTAACAACTTAAAGTTCAGAGTTCTAAATTGACCGTAACATTTTTATGTTCATTAAAAATACTTGTGAATTTAAAGAGTAATTTTTTCCAGAATATTTAAAATGTATTTGTGTAGACCTTAGTTTAATATGAAAATTCAATCTTGGTTAAAAGACAGTGTACATATTTCTCTTTCATTTAGCAATTTAAGGTTAGTGAAGAATAAACCTAATCAAAAGTTATATCTTATAGAATTAAACAAAAATCAATCTTTGAAAATATTTGCTAAATTGGACTCTTAAACAATCCAAGAAATATTGTGTAGTTTGAACTGATAATACAAAACTGCCTGTAAATTCTGGTTGTTGATTTAACATTCCAAAAGAGAATAGCATTCATAAATTACACTGTATAACTGCAATAGTTTGGGATATAATTTTCTTTTCTTATTTGAATTAAATATATTGATGTATCTTTTAAAAACTTGTCATGAGTCATGAGTTATATATTTAAATATACCAAAGTATTTTCAATGTGCTTTAAAGTAAAAATATTAAGAATAAAATAAATGAAAATAATATTAACTTATCAAAATTGTGTAAACTATTTGATTATATACATGTTAAGAGAGATGGTTCGGTTTCACGTTTCTGTCTCTTCTTCGGTATTTTCTGTTAGTTTTATTATTTGAACACTTTGCAAATATTTTTTCTCTACATTTTTTTCATTTATGAAAATAAAGGCCAATGTCATAAAATCAAATCTTAAAACCTAAAATAATAAAATCAATTTTAATGCAATTAATTACTTATATTGAAATGATTTATAAAATAGATTAAAATGTTTAAACAACGATCAAATGAAAACCAATAAATCAAGAAATTAGGTATGATTATCATTTTAATGTTTGACTGTTAGTCTATATTTTCTGAGTGATTATTTTATGCCATGCGAATCACTGGGACATTTCACTTTTCAACGGAATATGAAACAAGAATCGCATGGTAAATGAGGAGTTGAAAGCAAAAATGTAAGTATTTTATTGTTGTTTAACTAAACAAATATGCATTAGATAATTCATTTATTACATACTTAGTAATAAATATAGGAATTTTTGCATATGCGATATGCCTGACGTCACAATAGCCGTATCAGCCCTGCATGATACGGATCAATATCACACCCCTAGTAATTAAACCACAAAAACAGTACTTGTGATCATACACAATTTTTTGTTGGGTTCATATTCTCTTAATTTAACTTTTTGAAAATAGGGATAATCTAATTTACAAATAATAGATTATATTCAAATTACGGATCGAGTGCATTGAAATAGAAGTAGAAACAAACCCAAACCGTATGAGACAATAGACCAGATACATGTATGTAAAAAGTCCATGCATGATTATTTATTTATTTTCTTCTCAACTTAACGTGTGCTGTATTTTATTATTAAGTATGTAATAAACATAATAATACATACCCTTTCCCACATCACATTCTGTATCAGCCCTCGACCAAAATCAACCCTCGGGTCTTCGGCTGATATTGGTGTCTCGGGCTGATACAGGATGTGATATGGAAAAGGGTATGAATTATTCTCTCTATATAAATAAAGATATGAAAGAAAATAACTTACTAAAATGGCAAAAGTAACGGCAGAGAATGTGAAAAATAAATTGCTGTACACATCAAGTCTGGTAAGCAATGCATCTTTACATGACTGCAAGAAAAAGGTAAATATATGAAGCTATTCCAATTAATAGTAGACTCTATATACCCATATGAACGTGAAAGAAAGACACCATAGAGTTCGCAACATTTGTTACAAATTTGATGTTCGGCCAATTAACTTTAATTAAATTGTGTGACAAATAATACGACCGTCTTTTTCACGGTCAGTTTTGCCTGATTTTTTAAATCAATGATCCTAATTAGTGCTTTGTATAAATTTCCATACATACAGGTAACAAATACATTACTTTGTTATGTTGAAGATCCGTCTGTAGAAAGTCCGTACAATTATTATTAGCCTGGATGTAGGTTTCTGTGAAGGGGTTTTCTTTACAGCAGTAGATCGGTATTTTATCCGCAAAAAGATATTGTGATATCTTGCTGCCTGCATAATCAAAGATATCGCAACATTCTGCCTAAGAAGATAATATTTAAAAATAGTTTTAACAATGTATAAACTGATTAATCAGTATTCTTGTATGAAATATACTGAGATGACTAACAGTAATCAAGCTCAAAAGTCCATTAAACAATACTAATTTTGGAGCAGAGCAAACAAGGGCCTCTTAAACATCACAGAACCCATGGAGGAGTAGGCATCCCCCTCCGACCGGTCATATTCGCCGAGTGCTCCTTGTCATGATCGGGAAATAACGAAAAGAATCCAGTGTGTAAATAATGGTCTAACAATTATATGACAAACGTCAATCAGCATTTGACTTATTGATAGATTGAGTTTGCTGACAAGGACATGGTATCGACCATAGAACTTAAGAAATGACAACTTTAAACGAGACTGCTGATGTTTTAAACATCGCCAAACATGTTTTACATTTATTTTATTATGACATCATCAAGAGGATGGAATCAGAGTTAGAGAAAAGCTAAAATTTGAAACAAAGTAACGCATATTGAAGTGGTAAAACTTTTGTTTGAATTGAACTTTTCGGTTTTGGAATGTCAAATGTTATATAATGAGACGCCCATTTCTTAATAAACGAGGACATTTTCACTTGCCTACAAAATTGAGTTAAATTAGATGAGTTATGCAAAACTAAAGTTTGCTCCAATAAAACTGGTATTGCTAAGCATTTTGAAAATAAGACGCATTTGTGATTTACTGATGCTTCCATACGGCAGTTAATGGCCAAAGTAAGTTTTTCAAAAGTAGGTCAAACCCGGAGGTCAAGGTCATAATGTAAAAAAAAAATGGCATTAAAAGAACAGCCTTGTCATAAGCAATAAACCTGTGAAATTTGAAAGCCTTCAAATCAATGTTGTGGACAAGATTGAACTTTTTGCGAAAAAACTGCTAAACAGACATACGAAATGTCCAACACTATACGTCTCCTAATCTCCGGAGGCATAAAAAAGTTAATATCATAAATCGGTAAGTAATGTTTACGGGACACATAATTAAAGCAAGACCAGTAACCTTAAAGGTGCTGAGACACAGATTTGAGATTAATATATTCTCGAGATTAAAATTAAAATGTGTACGGTGCAAGGATATGTACGGTAGCTGGTATACGACATGGTATGAGCATTTTTCTTATTAATTCGTGGCCATGAAATAAAAATTCGTGGCCACGAAATAAAATCCGTGGGAACGAAATAAAAATTCATGGGAAGGAAATAAAATTCGTGGCCACGAAATAAAAATTCGTGGCCACGAAATAAAGTTGTGCTATATAATGTCATTTTTAGCTTATTCATTTGTTTGTCATTATCGTTCAATTGGAATAAGCCAAACGATTGGAATAAGTCAAATGGATTTTTATATAAAATTGTTATGGGTATTGAATAATATGCCTGAATTATCATTAATTATTGAAATTTGATTTTTGCCATTTATGTAATTGCATGAAGAGCTGATGAACGAATAATTGTGGTGACCATTAATTAAACCTAGAAACATTTTCAATACTGATCTCACTAGTTTTTTTCCATATAATACATGCATCTATATTGAAGAGCACACACTTTCATTTGCATTAAACAGTTGAGTTTTATGCGTTAACAATCAGGACAATATCTGAGTATTGCTTATATTTATAAGATGTCACGTTCCCGATAATAGGGGCCACTGATTATTACAAATAAACATTGAGTGATTGACTAAGAAAAGCTTTACAATAACACGCTATTTATTTGAAACATCTAGCAATAAATGTGTGAAGTACATTGAAAAATGCACTAGACATAAGCTAAGCTACATGTAAATAACATATCTTCTCAACTTTTGTTTGCAGTTCCGCGCGCGCGTATATGCACACATTGGCGTCTAAATTACAAACTCTATATGTCAATACATAAGAGAGAAGAAGCTAAAAATGGTTTATATTGCACAACTTTATTTCGTGGCCACGAATTTTATTTCGTTCCCACGAATTTTATTTCGTGGCCACGAATTAATAAAAAAAATTCTCATACCATGTCCTATACCAGGCAACGTAGATATGTCAATCAAACCCGTCCAGAAATTCGAAGTTTCAGTAACTTCGAAATGAAATAAGATTTTTATCACATTTTCTTGTGAAATGCTATTTATATAATAGTGTTGCATTATGCATGTACTATGTCTAAATAGTAGGCAGGGTTTGACACATGGTGCACGAGCCGCTGGCGAGTGCACTATGTGTCAAACCCTGACTACTATTTAGGCATAGTACATGCATAATGTAACACTATTGTTATTATAATGCTGACTGTTGTAAATATTTATGTGGCAATCCATTTGACTTTTTCCTGAAAATATCGGTGCTAACACAGCGCACTTGCAAAAACTCATTCAAAATCTTCATGCTAAAATTGGTTGCATGCTTAGTTATATTGGTTACTAGTATTTTTTTTATATTAGTTAGAATTTTCTGTCCCAAAGCAACTCATCTTTATTTTCTGTTTTGTTAGTAAGACTGATTTGTTTGCAGACGTCGATTCTCATTGATAATTTTCTTTTACATCCTTCAATCAAGCGTTATATTAAAAAGCGTTTTGATGACCCCATGACTCAGTTCATCGAACAATATGTATGTAATTAGTTTAATACTTTGTTGTACACATTTATCTAACGTTCCTTAGAATAATATAACTGTTTTCAAATATTATTTATCTATTTTCTCCTTCTTGTATCAATTGTATAAATTAAGTTTATATAATTAATAAAATACTTCCAATCAGTGATCGTCTCTGTGGCGTAATCGATAAGGCATCGGACTGGCAACCTCATGCTCGTGAGTTCGATTCACGACGTGTGCAATGAAGATTTTAATGCGTAAATAAGGCCGTGAACTATTTCGGCATAGTATGCTTACGCTACATACATCCTTAGACCACTATGCGAGAATAGTAGGGTATGGGTCATATAGAGACAAAATGACAGGAAGCATAATAATGTAATATATAAGTCGTGAAGTTATACAGAAAATTTGAGAAAATAATAAGTTCTAAGCATCTTTAAAAAGTGCATAATTCTCTTGAACTAATATAATTTCATTAACAATTACAAAAGGCTTCATTGTTACTCAATCAACCTAATAATAATGTACTTGTTCATTAAGTTATTTAAAATATCTCATACCACGACAAAAAGATAACTCCAAGCTGAATATGCTGAGTTTGAAAACACGTAGGAAATATGGTCATGATATCCATATCTTTGTAAAAACAATTCCATCTCGTTTGCCAATCCGTAGCTTATCTGTAACAAGAGGCCCAAGGGTCACATCGCTCCCCTGAGCACATTGGCTAGGAAAAAGCACAAATCAGTTCAGTATTGAAAAGTTTATATGGGGGGACTTGATTTTAAATCATCTGAGATTGTTTCATATCAATAGAAGTAAACATGGCCTTGCTGTTCTTGACAAGATTTTAAAAAATCCTTTACATTTCTTTGTAAAAATTTGATCCCCAATATCTGTCTACCCCCGGGTCATGATTTGAACAAACTTGAATCTACACTACGTAAAAAGGTATCATATAAGTTTCTACTTTTTTGGCCCAGTGGTTCTTGAGAAGATTTTTAAAACATGAAATCAAATTTTCACTATTTCTGAATTACCTCTCCTCGAATGTAGGCGCGGCCCTCCATTTGAGGAAACTTGAATACTATAACCTTCACCCAAGGATAATTTTTGGCAAGATTGGTTGTTTTTGAGAAGAAGTCGAAAATGTAAAAAGTTAACAGGCGGACGGACTGACAGACGACGGACAGACAGATAGACGGATTACAGACAAATGTGATCAGAAAACTCACATGAGCTTTCAGCTCAGGTTAGCTCAAAAGAATAACAAAGTGTAAAAATTGTGTAAATAATTTATAATTTAGCTATGAAGTATATTACACGTTTCAGATTAAGGTATTTTATCGGTAAAATGTTTCAATGAACAAGAGTTTATTGACAAAATGTCAGACACTCGAAAATTGTGAATAAATATTAGCCTAAACTTAAACAAAGGAAAACCAATTTTGTTTTGAATTACGAATTTAATTAGAAAACCAAAGTCAACTGAAATAAAATCAAGTTTACTCTTGGTGGGTTTAAGTTACATTAAATCATCCGTTTGTTATCTTGCATAAATCTTGAAAGTCTCATATATATTTTTAGATTTTTTTTCGATTTGACATAGTTTCTGCGAAAGCTAATAGTTTATTTAAAATTTTTGATTTAGTTTAATTATTTAAGTTTATAAAATTTGAATTTTCACTTGTACACGTTTGTCGGGTAAAACATTTATTAAAAGAAAAAAACGTTTTAGTAGAGATGCCACTTATATTTTTATACACACTCCAGGTGTTTTTGTTATTTCTTAATAACAGAACAGACACTTCTTAATTCCTGATTTCATCAGTTTATGATTGAACTTGTTTCTCTCAGGAAAAATATTTATAATTTCATTTTTTCCTAAATAATTAGAATTCGACATTTAAAAAACAAAACAAAAACACCTCTCTTAGGATGAGCAAAAAGTATTTGAGATAAAAATATCTGTCTAATAAGGTCTATGTATATAAAAAATGAAATATTAGGAAGTGAGTGATATTACAATGTAAAAACAAGAATTCAATTTAATAAGGGTAATAGAGGGTCCAAAAATGAAAAATACATCAAATTCTAAAGAAGCTAACATTATACCATATAAGTGGAAATTTTAGCGAGACGCAAATTTAGCGGTTTGTCCTTATAAATAGGAAATTTATTGTTAACGAGAAGTAATTTTAACGATATGAAAAAGCTCATTAAAACACAATAATTTTTAGCAATATTCAATTTTAGCGATCCTAGCGCTCTCGCATATACATGTAATACCAAAATTAAATCCTCGCTAAAAATATGTTAGAACCGTAATTTTAATTTGAGTTTTGTTTTGTTTAACCAAGTCATACTTTATAAGCAAATGTAGAATATACAAAAAAATCTTTGGCAAAAAATTACACTGTATTCTAATGTCAAGCAAAGTATTATACATGTTTTACCGATAAAATACCAATAACAATCAATATTTTAATAAGTATACATTAGGGTTCAAAAATGTGAAATCCATCAAAACTTTATTCTAAAAATACCACTGAAAATATTTGTGTTCATTATATACTTACTGTATCTTTCGATTTTCCCCAAAGCCCAGTACCGACAACCATTAAAGTAAAGCAGATGCTGATTAAAATTATTTGCTGCAAAAAATTATTTTTCATTTTTATAAATTACAAAAAGACATTATTTTCATTTACCAGATGGCATATTTTTCTTGAAAGCATACATGCCTATAATATATAAATTGTTACAGAAATTGAAACTTTTACATAATAAGTCATAATTGTGAAAATTGGCAAAACTTAGCTAGGTTCACTTTATGCATTAAATGACCATGTTCTTATATCAATTACTTGACTATCACCCTCTTTCCCAATTCATATATCAAAATAAAGTAGAGACTAAGTGATTTCATTTTCTATAATAAAAAAATCTTTTTGAGGATCCAGATGGTCAAAACAGGCTTTGAGGAATTGAAATGTTTTTGAAATTTGCAGAAAACATAATTACGTTTTTGACTGCTTTCAACAAAGAATTAAAATATGAGCACAGCCCACGATCCATTGAAAGATGAAACATATTATTAGATCTTCAGAAACAAATCTTTCATTATGTAACTGCATATTTTGGATCAAAGGTTGTCCTCTTTATGAAATATTAAAAGATACTTCAACATAAGGCCATTTTCAAAGGAATTTATGGGATCTGAGAAAAATGACACATTTCATGACGTCAAAATGTATTGACTAAAGGAAAAATTACGTCATATTCAATATATGCATGGTCATCACCAGTCCAAGTGATATATATTTATTTTTTTAACCTAACTTGGGCAGTTTGATTTTTCAGAAATTCTCAGGGCCAAAAAAGGCCCAACGTTGCTCTTGCTCTTTTATCATAAATTAATAAACTGCAATCAAACTCAGAACTTCAACAAAACAATACGAAATGGGAGCTGAGCAAACACAGACCTCTAAAAATATGAGAGGTTTGATCAAGTACCTTAGAGAAGTAAGCACCCCCGTCGACCGGTCACACCCCCCTTGTTTCTTATCATAATCGATAACACAAAACCCTGACGATTCCGTGTGATAATAATTTAAACGTCAATCAACATTCATCATATTTGCTGACAATTAAGGTCAATGTATCAACCATAGAACTTTTGAAAAGTGGGGATTCAACGATTGCTACCTAAGTAAAGAATGTTGAAGATTGAAAAGTTTAATCGATCGTGCAATAAATGCACTAAAAATACTCACAATAATATGAAGATATTTTGATTTTGTTTTTAATGTGAACATCCCTATAACGGAAACAATCAGAATCACAAGAGCTGAAGAAATCATAAACGCCGAAAACGACTGCCGTATGTGATTGAAGGACAAGCCATCAAAGGATAAGGCGCTCCATAGGACATCCCGGATAATGTCATGGTTAAACACTTTATCGTACGTTAACACTAGCCCTTCTATAAATAGTCCGGCAGCAAGGATCTGGAAATGTAAATTAATTTATATTCCTTAGCTTCATTATGCTGAAAAATTCAGAAAAATTGCAAAGTTAATCGATTGTTACCAAGCTATTATCAATTTAATACCTGGTAAGTCTAATAAGTGCATACATGTAGGAAAATTTGATATATAATATCCACAAAAATGACATTATTCATGATAATAATAATTGTTGTTAAGGCTTTTCACCACTAGGCTATCGAGTAGACGTTCAAGCAAATACATGAAGTCAAACACTGACCATTATTTGCCTTTGGAAAAAAATTAACAATACAATATTTATAATTCATTAAAATAAGACGCAAAAGAACACAGAAATAACAGTACATAAACTTACCAATAAAACTGCCGATGATATAACTATCATTTTGCTTTTTATGTCCCTAAAATAAAACCTTGTATACAAAGAGGTAGAAACGTTTCCCTTGGATCTTAATCTCCATATACATGTAGTATTTTGTAATTTGCATATCTTTTTAAGAACACTTAAGTCAAATGAGACAAACTTAATACATTAGAAATAAAAAAAAATTAGTAACTTATTTTATAGACTTAATACATGCAACCATTGCATTTTCCTTCATACTGTACAACAAGAGTCCATAAGCCAATACTCTTAAGTGAAAAAAGGTAATTTTCATGCATATGCAAACTCCGTTAGGCCTCACCTTTTACAATAGTAAAGCAGTCGTCTACGTTGATTTTGTGATGACGTTTTCTTTTCGTGCTCGGAATTATCTTCGATATTCATCTCTCCTTCTTTTGCCTCATCTCTCTCTTTGAGAGATCTTATTTGCAGGAATGTAAATAGTATTCCCAATACCTTAAAAGTATAACGATTTAATCATTAGTCGGATGAAGAAACGATATGAATAAGATTTTACGACATAAAATCCGAATGGAGGAAAAAAGGGTTGTCAGTCTAAAAACTAGATTTAGAAAATAGAATGACATTGATCATGAAATTTGGTATTCCTAAGGATTTGAAACATTTTTTCAATTTTTACAAATATCATTTTACATAAAACTTGTTATTCAAATGCGAAATCCACTTATCTCCACTGGAAAAGTTAGCGAGATTCGAAAATATATGTTATTTAACATCAAATGTAATCGGCTTTGTCCTCTTACAATAAAGTACATGTAAATTGTAGACATAATATAGGCATTTTCGTATTTAGAAACAAAATTTATTCGAAATTGAATAATTGTATTACATTTAAAAAAAAAATAGATTTCTACAAATCCAAGAAAATAGATTATTAAGCAATTAACACTTACCCCAAAAAGGAGAGATAGAGATATCGCTACAAAATACCCGGTGGTGTAAAACTTAAATCTGGATGACACTGTTTCTAAACAGGGCTATACATATAAAGTGAAAGAGAATCATAAAATAAACTTGTCCTGTGCTTTTAATAATTTGAAAAAAGAAGAAATCATCCATTTTGATCAATATTTTAGTTAAAAGTGTACGTTTTTAAAAAAAAATACACACAATTTTGATAATTCTTTTTTCATTGTATAGCTTTTTAAGGAAATAAATCTACATTCAATGAAATTATAAACTCACTGTGTTAGGTGTGCTGCAGCTTAAACTGTTATAAATAGTTTGATCGGTTACATAGTATAGATTGCGGTGACAGCACGTTTCAGGCAGGTTAGAGCAATGCGAACCTGATAATGTACATATATCAGTGGGTGCCGTTACACCACAACACTCCAGCTGATAAAATGAAGAGAAATTTGAAATATGTTAATAAAAAGTAGTATGTATCCATTTTGTCATATACTGCAAAGATGAAAAAAATCCAATAAAACAATATTTTTCAACAATACCAATACAATGTGTATGCTGAATAAATATGCAGAGCGTTCATTCATAATGTATACTCACTTCTCCAAAAAAAGTCAACCAAGGAAGTCGAAGGTAAGAGAAATTTCTTAATAAATTCGCCATTTTGAATCTGAGATCGCTTGTGATCTAAAATACAGGAAAAATATATCTATTCTAAAGAGTGATCTATTAAAAGAAATAAATATTTGTCAGCTTAAGAATCGATTTAAAGTTTTGAATGTAGGCCATACCATCTGTGTACAGCAACGACCTAAAATATTATTAACAGATGCTGGAGGTTTTTGGATGTTACATAAAAGACGTCAAGTTAGATTAGGGTGTCTGTCTTTTTCCGTAAAGGAGAAAGGTCTCAAACTATCTTTTCTGTGAGAGAAATACATCAGAGAAAAAAACAGTTATAAGCCTTTCTCCTACTTAAATAATGATTTCCTTTGTTCTGAAAATTAAATGTACAAAAATAATGTCAGAAATGACAGTACATGTAGCACATATACACTAATGTCAAGTTCATTGTTTACAGAATGGACAGTCTAAGGTAAGCCAGGAGTTAATAGCACTTTGTTGAATAGCCATTGTGTTTCAATATGCAAATAACAAAAGGTCTTTGTCTTAGAAATGGACGGATACGGGTGAAAGTTGGTGGATACTAGTATTTAAAGAAGTATGCGATTCTTCAAAATCAAGACATTGAAATACACGTCATGTGCATTATTTGTGGATTTAAAAGTGTAAAATTGAGCAGATGCTGTGCAGACATTGTGTTCTGCATTAAGTTAAGAGTTCTGCATCCTAATCTGATCACATTTTGTCCGGCGTCCATCTGTCTAGCTGTCTGTCTGTCCGTCTGTAAACTTTTCACATTTTCGACTTCTTCTCAAGAACCACTGGACCAATTTCAACCAAACTTGCTAAAAAGTATTACTGGGTAATGAAGATTCAATTTTGTTAAAATAAAGGGCAACACCCTCCTCCAAGGGGAGAAAATTGTGAATTAGTGAAAAAATTACTGACTTCTTTAAAATATATTCTCCTCAATAACCACTGGGCCAGGAAAGATTAACTTGGGTGGAAGCATTCTCGGGTAGTTTAGAATCAAGTTTGTTTAAACCATGACCCCTGGGGGTAGGGTGGGTCCACTAAAGGAGAACCAAAGTTTTACATAGGAAAATATAGGAAAGTCTTTAAAAATCTTCTTCTCAAGAACGACAGAGCCAGAAAAGATATAACTTAGGGGGAAACATTCTCAGGTTGTGTAGAATCAAGTTTGTTCAAATCATGACCCCTGGGGTAGGCTGGAGTCACAATAGGGGAATCAAAGTTTTACATAGGAATATAAAGGAAAAGTCTTAAAAATGTTCTTGTTAAGAACCACTTGGCCAGGGAAGATTAACTTGGAGGGAAGTATCCTCAGGTAGTGGAGAATCAAGTTTGTTCAAATCATGACACCTGGGGGTAGGGCGGGGCCACAACAGGGAATCAACGTTTTATACACGGTAGGAAAAATCTTAATCAAAAATCTTCTTCACAAGAACCACTGGGCCAAGAAAGATATAACTCCGGGGGAAGCATCCACAGGTTGTATAGAATCAAGTTTATTCAAATCTTGACTCGGGGGTGGGGGATAGGCGGGGCCACAAAAGAAAGTTTTGCATTGATACCTATATAGGAAAAATCTTTAAAAATCTTCTTCTGGAGAACAGCAAAGATATGATTGGTCATATTTAAATGGAAGCATCCTCAAGTAGTTTAAAACCAAGTTAAGTCAAATCATGACCTGTTGGGGCGGGGGGGGGGGGGCAAAATAAACGATAAAGTTTTTTTATAGGACAAATCCTCTTCTTTTGAACAGAAAAACCATGTTTAGTTATATACGTATTGATATGGAAGCATCATTAGGTAGTGTACATTCACATTTGTTCAAACCATGATTTCAAGGGGTAGGGAGGGGCCAAAATGGGGATGAAATTTTTGAAAGGAATATATAGGAAAACATCTTCTGTTCAAGAACAGTAAAGCCATTGTTATTGATATGGAAGCATTCTCAGGTAGTGTAAAATTCAAGCCCTATATTTCAATATTGAACTGATTCGTGCTTTTTTTCTAGGCAATGTGCTCAGTATATTTACAAAATTCAATTATGTTTATCATGTATTTGTTTATGGTTTCCCTTTTGAGCACATGCCAAGGTTTACCTGTAACTCTCCATTCTGTTTGTCTGAGGTGTCCATTCTTTTAGGGAGAAAGACTTAAAAAGAATGGATAGTTTTCCAAAAAGAATAGACACTTATAGGTCACTTAATAGATTGTTTAGGGAGTTGGCTCAACATTAAGCTATATATTGGACAATACAAATGAAAGGTTTACGTCACACTAAAGTTTAAAATAGGGTCCATATTCAAAATTAACAAAATATAAAAAGGTTACTGTACTATATTACTTGTTCAATGATCAGTTTGTATATGATCTAGAAAGACTATATAGTTTGCATTCATATATGTACCTTTTAAAGGTCAAATATAATATTTATGTGAAAATTCATAATTATTCATTATTATCAGCCTCTGGAATAATATGAATAACATTCTGAGGTCTGTTTAATTTTTTGTCACCAATTTCCATCACTAAATGTCGTTTAAACTTACCTGAGTGACAAGTGGATCATTTATTGTAAATCGCTTATCTCCCTTGTTGCATGACGTCATTAGAGACAATGTGAAATAAGAAGTGCATACTATATTGACGGTTTGGAAAATTATTGTTCTCTAGATGCTGTCATGTGCGCTTTTAACTTTAATAATAATTCGGGACAAGATATGAGTATATTTATTTATTGTTTACGAACCTGAAATTGAGGAGAATACTAGTATTCATATTAAATTGAGAGTCTAAGAGAAATGGTTTTGAGCCCAATAAACATGCAAAGCTATAAATATGACCAATATTTTTACATAGATCAGTTTACAGGCACGTAGCCACAGGGGAGGGGGTGCAGAGGGGGCTTCCCCATTTTTTCACAAACATTACGCTTACTAGGGTTTCGAGTTTGGGCAATTCTCCCCCCCCCCCTCTTTTTTGTTGCTTGTCAACTTTTAAAACTTTTCTCTGGCTGTCCCCCCTTTCAAAAACGATACTACGTGGCTGGTTTAGCCTACAGTTTAATTAAATATAAAATGTCTGACGCATTTCTTGGGTTTATTTCAAAATTTAAGTCGTATTTTAGTTTCTCAGTTTAGGTTTTAAAGCCCCAATACTGTTTGAAGGGAAAGGTTTTAAAATTTTTATTTTAATTATTTTAGTTACAGTACTGTGCTAGACAAGATGACAGGCACCTGAGATTTTGCCCTCTCTCTCCTATTGAAAATTTAACTAAGACAATAAACATGAATTCCTCGTCTACATACCAATACCATAAATAATTTGATATTTTCCGTTTTTGTCAAGTTACAGAAATTGTCCCTTTACAGTATATGTGCTCGGTATATTTATATACATGTACATTGTATTACGCGGCGCCAAGTCAAAAGAACATGTATCTTGCCGTAAACTACCTCAAAGCCATAAAAAGTACTTGTAGTTTTCATAAACCGTAAGAGAACAATTTCTAAAACTTGACAGAAAACTGAAGATGATAATCAAATATCGATTTATTAAGTCTATTTATTTATTTTTTACTCATATGAAGACGCCATCATTTGCCGGCGGAAAGCTGAAAATTTTGTCCTATGTTCGGCACTTAGGGCCATTGAGCAAGGAGGGATCTTTTTCGTGCCAGCACCTACAGCGACACGGGACCTCGGTTTACAGGGACGTAGCAACCGGGGGGCCAGGGGGGCCTGGCCCCCCACTTTTTTCCTCGACATAACCTTTACTATAGTAAATGTTAACCGATAGGATGGTTGCCTCCCCCCCCACTTTATAACCATAGTAAAGTGATATCAAGGACTGCAGGGGAGAAATTGGAAGTGATAGTAAGTTGGTAGTAAGTTGTAGTTCGTGACACATTGCTTGTATCTATAAATGTATTGTTTCCCATTAATATCCATTATTTTTCTCAAGATTTGTTTTGAATTTTTAATAACAAAACATGGTTTGATGTTAACGTTTTTTTTTTAAACTTCTTGTGAAATTAGAAAAGCTTACCTGAAGCTGAAGTTTGATAATTAACCCGAGCCAAATTATTTCTGCCATCAGTAACAAAACTTTGATTACTGCAATCTTAGAAAGAATCAAAAGTGTTTATTGCCACAATAAATTATTTAATTTACGAGCTTTCTTTATTCATCAAAAGAATTTTCTATTCTCTCTCTCTCAACATTGTGATCCTCCTTAACTGCCTAGAAGGTCCTACATTACAAATTCATTGAAATCTATCCATTTCTCGCGGGAAATTTTACAGTTTACTTTGCATTTAAAAAAGAAATTGTTGGAAGGCGTGTTGGTTAATCTTCTATATATTTTAATTTTTATTCTATATATTTTAATCTCTTTACATTGTATTATTCCTATGTAAAATCTTGATTGCACGTATCTTTGATAACCATATTTATAACGTGTGCAGTGCATTTTCCAAATTTTGTTGCTACGCATCATACAAACAACCGTCATTATTGCATTAACTTTGACTTACATAATTTTCGTAAAATACATATTTAAAAAATGATGGAATGTTGACCATGTGTCTTTTGCATGTACATTTCATACAATTTGATGTATTTTTGGATAATTGTTTTTGTTTTTAATTAAATTAACACAAAACAATTTTAAACTTTAGGCCTATCTTGTTTTCATATGACTTTGCTTTCATGTCACACATTTTTATTTGGTAAAATTAAAATGGAACTTAGGAATTAAAATACACTCCAAAAATATTATAATCAAATTATAAATGCAAATTTTGATCATTTGATTTGTGAATCAACTGAATCAAAGATTATTGAAAGCA
Source organism: Saccostrea cuccullata (assembly GCF_032062105.1). Lineage (NCBI taxonomy): Eukaryota > Metazoa > Mollusca > Bivalvia > Ostreida > Ostreidae > Saccostrea > Saccostrea cuccullata. The sequence continues at coordinate 51,897 of NW_026921901.1, read as the reverse complement.
TATTTGTTTTAGCATGCCATCTCTTACCACTTTGCTTTTTGTTTTGTTGTAGAGAATAACGTCGGATATGAACGCTGCAGAATTCGCAATAAATTCAACAGATCCTAAAACAATCATCAAAACACCGAATCCTTCGATAATCGTCCCGAAGTTCAATCCCAGTATGTAGATATGCCCGAGGATCCCGGAAACAAAGGCTCCATATAGTTTAGTATCAGTAAGGAGCATTGTGCCAAACACGATCAGACACACTGCTGGTACCTTTGAGTTACAATTTTGAATTTGATTAGTTCATTAACATAATATTTTTGTGCTGTGTGATTGAGAATGATATTTCCAAAACACTATATACATACACATGACAAAAGTCTCCAAATGTTGGCAATAAATCCTTGTCGAGACCTAGAATGAGTAAAGAAGTACGAAATGTTATTCTTCTTGACACTCTTATTAAAAGCACGTCTTATATAGTTACATGTACCACAATACATCCATGGAAATTGATACGACAATACCGTATGTCATGCAAATGTTCTTATAAGTATCAGAGGTTATTTAAACTTCAGAAGTTTATTGATTCTTCTGTACAGTTTTTAAATGTTTCAAGTGAAACTGACATGGATGTTATATATGTATATAAGAAAACCTTAATAAGGTCTCCTGCTTTCTCTGTCTTTTACTAAATGTGGAACTCGTAATACTTAGTATTTCTCTGTACCGTGGAAAAAGGAATCATTCACAAACATGTCTTACTTTATCCATGCCTTTTGGAGCATCGTGATGCAGGTTCGTGCCAAAGCAAAGGGGTATCGTTGATGTGACATTTGGCTGTATATCCAGTCACATAACCCTAGTTGTACAATCTGAAATAATTTGATTTTTACATTTGTAAAAAATAGTATCTATTTTTTATATACTTAAAGGAAAAAGAAACACAGGGTAGCATTATATGCATTTTTTTTACCGCATGACCGAAAATTACAAAAACTGGTTATTAACCAAAATCGGTACTCAACCGTTAAATGTAAGACGTTACGTAGGGAAAGTGCTAAAAAGCCCAAGAACACATGCGACTTGATGACTACAAGTTTTTCAACACATCTTGTTGTACAAATTGATGCACTTAAAGTATACATATTGTTTTTCAATATTTACAAAACCGCCAGTGTGGCGCAGTGGTTAGAGCGTCCGCTCTAGAGTCGCGAAGTAAGGAGTTGATTCTTACGTCGCGATTTCGAAATCTACTGTGGGACGTGGAGACCGGTCCTTCCGATGAGATCGTATAAACCGAGGTCCCGTGTGGCAGTAGGTGCTGGCACAATAAAGATCCCTCCCTGCCCAATGGCCCAAAGTGCCGAGTATAGGACATAATTTGCAGCTTTCACTCGGCAAGTAGTGACGTCTCCATATGACTGAAAAATTCTCGAGAGGGGCGTTAAACAAAATACAATCAATATTTATAGACGATATAAATTTCTTGCAATATTGGTACAGCTGATTGAACTTCCACGGGGTCTGGTTTTTGATTTGAACATATTTTATTGTTTAGATGTTATAACAAAAGGATAGGATAAGGATAAGTTCTTAAAACTAAGAACGTCCTCTCCTTTGGTTTTTACATTGCAGTGGCGGATTTAAGGGGGCGCCCCCCTAAAATTGTCAAAGTTAACGTATATCACAGTTTCGTCTAGAAAATGTAAATATGTGTACTTGGTAGAACTCATTTTTACCCTACAAAATCTCTAGAAACCAGGAGCTTCCGGGGGCTTCGCCGCCTGGGCCCCCACCAGGACTTTGCCCTGGAACCACTGGGGCATCAAGGCGGCCCCCAGACCCCTTGCCTACTTTTGGCGCCCCCTGTAACTTCAATTCCTGGATCCGCGCCTGCATTGCCTTAGTAAGGACAAAGGCAACAACGGGTTGCTGTGCAGTTCCTTGTAATTTTTTTCCCTCATAAAACGTCATACCCCTCATCAGAGTGGTCTTGATTGGTTTCCAACAAACCGTGACGATAACGTAGACATATAACACGTTAAGATCGGGTTATTAATCCCTCCACCTGTTTAATCGCTACCTTACTGCTAAAAAAACTGCTAATAATACAGCTGGCTATGATAATCATGATAATAATACTGCTGGCTATGATAATCATGATAAGTAATCATTACATTCACCTTAAATTAAAAGAAGCCGACCGCGCGATTTGGGTTTTTGAGCTTGCCAACTTTGGTGTTCCTTGAACTGGCACAGAAGCGCGTTGTTTTCCTAATTTATCGTCGTGGTTACCCCGGTTCTATGCAGCCAATGGTTTGTCAAAATGTTCTCGCAAATTACATTTACCGCCTCGACTGGTCTCCGTATACTCTTTTCCTCAATGAACATCTGTGGGACTAAGTTGATGAAAGGGTTAGGAATAACATAGCTGATAACTTTCAACTAAGGCCTGCCTTGTTGAAAGGTTTGAACAATATCGCTATTTGAAGGATAAACACTCTGATGAACTCCATACAAAGAATAAAGGCTGTGAAAGATGCGCAATGGAGACATTGAAGATAATAAAAAATTGCGATTTTGGAAGGTATCGTCATACCGATATGAGTTTCAATAACGCATTAACTCTAAGACAAAAATCAAATGGGATTTTGTTTACATTTTCTTTAAAGATGATTTAAAATGTTAGATAGGAAAAATGGAATTATTTCATCTCAAAAGTTTACCCTCTGTTTCTTTTTCCTTTCAAATAATAGTTTTGTATGACAATGAAAAGATTAAATTACATCTGCAAAGGGCAAGGTATGGTAACGCCCGAATATGGCCCCTTATTTGATGTAAAAATCAGAACACATTTAAAATTACGAAAGTTTGAAGTTAAAAAATTAAAATGATGCTTGTTTTAAAACCAGCATTATTTTGATCCATGGAGGTCACAAGAGTGTGCATTTGTATGGAAGTTTCCCGAATTTGCTCAATTCTATTGAGATTTCGTTAAACATGAGATATTTTTCACCTCGGGAAACATAGACCACAAGCTTGTCTGAGTCATTTATACACAATACTAGTTTATAAAATATATAAATTTGGTAGATAGGCAAGCGTGGGCTGTATGTTTTCTAAAAGAAAATGTGCTTGAAAATCTATGATGATTTGCATGAAAGTAAAAAAAAATAACATTCCTGTGAACTCTGTGTAACGTAAACATTAGAACCAATTCTCATTAATTTTGTGTTAGGGCCGGTAACAGGTTTTTATTGATAGATTGTTGCATCATTTTAAAAGACACCCCATACCAGGGACTAAAAAGGGGTCCAAGCTTATCTTGTCCTTCCAAGTATTTATTTAATTGTTAAGCTGCAAAGATTTATCTGAATTCAATATAAAGATAAAACCTACCTCAGTGCATAGACAAATCCCAGCAAGGCTTGCATATGTCACCAAAAAAGGCCTCATAGCCGTAGTAAATTTTTCCCAACAATTTTCCCACTTGAAAAAAAAAATTATGGAAAAAAAAATAAATGCCACACTTATTGTAATTTTCTGTTGGTTTCTTTATTGATAATTACGAAGTAACTATTTTTCAAAAGGATATGATGGCTTACATTATTTTTAAGACGTTTGCAGCTAATAATAACCTCTTTTAATTAAATATTTTTTATCTCTAGACTTACGGGATTGTAACCAATACAATTGTAGTTGTGTGTGCTGTACTGACTGGTTACACCACAACACCTCAACTGAAAAGAAGTTTTGTCAAGTAAGTACTGTTAGAAATGATAATGCATATATATATATATATATATATTTTGTTTCTTGCGAATTTGTGTTAATTCGTAGGAGAAACTTGCATATCATTTAAATCCAAACAAGCAAATTCCAAGAAGGGCGAATACATGAGAATTAAATACCGGTTTGCATTTTAAGAGTTAAAAATACATTTGTCCAGGAAATTTAATTTTAAAGTTCTTATTTGAGATTTATGGTCTTTCAACTCCTGGCTGCTATTTTAACTGATCAGAAAAAATGCGAACTTTTTAAAAATTGATAATATGGTTATTAAACCTACAGTGGAAAACATATCAATCCAATCCTCTCTCAGGCCTTTCACATCGGTCACATAAGGCCAACTCTGATACAGGTCTGCCATCTGTACATATATGCCTTGAAAGTCCGTAGCGAGCGATCCTCCAAACTGGAAAGAATTCAATAATTTTACACATATACCAACAACTTTTTAATTAGAAATATTTTAAACATATAATTCTGATTCTGTCTCTTTATGATACTCACGCCTTCACGAAGAACAACGAACAGTGAGATGAAAACCACATCAGCCACGATGAAAAACATTAAACTTTTTAATTAGAAATATTTTAAACATATAATTCTGATTCTGTCTCATTATGATACTCACGCCTTCACGAAGAACAACGAACAGTGAGATGAAAACCACATCAGCCACGATGAAAAACATTAATGACAGCATGTACTGAAAATTACATCAGATACATAAAAAAATACATAGAAATTTCAAAACATCACGCTTGAAAAAATTCTTTTTTTTTCCACAGTGGTTTCTTTAGACTTTTTCAGCTGACAATTTTTTCCTGGCCTGACAATGCCCCTTTCCAAAATTGATCTGATAAAAGAGCCTTACATTTTTAGCAAATAAAACAGAGTTAAAAATTCCAAATTGATACGACTGGTGAAACTAGTATGTATTTAACCTCACGTCTCCCATTGCTTTTGGCAAGGACTTCAATAAATGTAAAAAATTACGATGCATCATTTAATCAATGAATCATTTCATAAAACTATTATTGTTATGTTCTTTCAGTCATTACGATGATTTAGTCACTTTCGAAGTAAAATATTCACCCAGCCCTCAGCTAGGTAGCTAATCGTCGTATTTACCTCAAGATATATACATATGTACAAGTATTATACGCGCTTTTGATAGTTTGACTTACCAAAACAATGAAGACTCTCTTCCTGCAAAATATCCCCATTAATCCGATACCTCCACAGATGACGTAAACAGGAAAGAGACAGACACCTGTTAGGACCAGAGCGTTCACTGTGGTCCCCAATCGGAGGTTCCCAATCCAAAGTCTGTTCAGGACCTCAATCCAGCTCTCCTTAATCAGGCCGGTGTGGATCTTCCAGACGAGTCCCATTACAAAGTAAGCAACCGATGTACACTACAACACCAAAGTAATTAACCGATTTACACTACAACAACAAAGTAAGTTAAGTAACCAACACTACAACAATAAAGAAACAAGTAATTAACCGATTTACACTACAACAACAAACAAAGTTAAGTAACCAACCGATGTACACTATAACAACAAAGTAAGCAACCGATGTACAGTACAACAACAAAGTAATCAACCAATATACACTACCACAACAAAGTAATTACTGTAGATCACTTAATTTTCGCGACACCTTATTTTCGCGAGATAGTCATTGACTCTTGATTAGCGAGACAAAATTTTCACGAATTGTGGTTATTGCTCTATATAATCTTAAGGAATGCTATAATACGCGAGTATTAAATTTTCGCGAGCACACTGTCTCGCATAATTACGCGAAAATAAAGTTCTCGCGAATAAATAGTGATTTACAGTAATCGATACACACTAAAACAACAAAGTAAGCAACCTATAAACACTACAAAAACAAAATAAGCAACCTATATACACCTCAACTACAACGTATTCAGCCAATATACACCACAACAACAAAGTAATTAACCGATATACATTACAACAACAGTAACTAACCGATAAACACTACCACAACAAAGTAATCAACCGATGTACACTATAGCAACACAGTTACAACCAATTCACACTACAACAACAAAGTAAGTAACCTATATACACTACAACAACAACGTAATTAACCAATATACACTACAGCAACAAATTAATCAACCGATATACACTACAACAACAACGTAATTAACCAATATACACTACAACAACACAGTAAGCAACTTATATACAGTACAACAACAAAGTAACCAACCGATATACACTACAGCAACAACAAAGTAACCAACCGATATACACTACAACAACAAAGTAATTAACTTACACTACAGCAACAAAGTAATCAACCGATATACACCACAACAACAAAGTAACCAACCGATATACACTACGAAAACAAAATAATCAACTGATGTATACTACAACAACAAAGTTACAACAAATATACACTACAACAAAAAAGCAACCAACCGATGAACACTATAACAACAAAGTGATCAACCGATATACACTACAATATCAACAGCAAAGAAACCAACCGATAAATACACTTAAGCATATCTTTGCAGGTAAAATACATTATTTTTATGTTATTATTTTTAGTATCTTTCATTTAGCAACTACATCGTATTGAGTTTTTTTTTATGGACAATGTCTTAATGAGAAAGCGCAACTATATAATATAACGCAAATTTTAAATTAAAACCCTCTTCACAATGCACATTAAAACGCTCTGATTCTTTAGAATTTTTCTGTAGAGTGATCTGCCCTTAGATCTAAATTTCAACTAGAGGTACTGGGAGCAATGAGCTCACTAAATGATCCCCCGCCTCCAATATCAATATAATGGAAGTGTCCATGTTTTGTTGTGGGAGTCCCAAAATATGTGTCAGATCAAAAAGTAAAATACGAGGGTTGATCCAAAAGTTCGTGGAATTTCTTTCTAAAATTTTATCGAGATTTGATGAAATCAATCAATCAACAGGCATACTCATAATATAGAATCATAATGCAACAATATTGGAAAATTTCACCACTTTCCAATTACCAATAAGGTAACACGAGCTTTCAGAAAATGGATAGTTGGGACACCCGGGAGGATACGTAACGTCAAGTTAGATATGTCACGTAGATATGCTTATAGAAGCATCTCGACCAAATGTCCAATTTGAATACGTAATTCTACAAAATGCTGCCATTTTCTCAATTTTTTTTTTCAAGAAAAGCCTGGGTATCCTTTCATACTAACTTATCTTCATTTTTTACTCATACCGAGATTTTTACAAAACGTGTGACGACCGAAATTTGACGTTGTCTAACAAGTTAAAGATGGACAATAAATCATCAACTTATAAACTAATATCCAGTAAAATTAGTAAAACTCTGACACAAAGGTTTATTAAAGATCACACAATCGTAATAATGACATAATTTCGGTTTATATACCACATAGGGCGGTCTCCCCGCATTTCCAAACAACCGTTTCTATGGCAACTGCCATAAAGTTACTATCAGAGATATTTAAAATGATTTTTTAATTTAAAATATAAAGTGTCTATATTTTTATTTGTAATTTTCAACCAATTCCAATTAAAAACAAATAAAATTTGAAGAAATTCCACGAACTTTTGGATCAACCCTCGTAGGAGGTGAACAATGGCAATATGTAATGAAGATTCTGTGAAAGTTTCATCAAATTTCATTCAGTGGTATGAAAGGAGTTGCGAATAAGGAATGGGAACCCCAAAGCGTAATAGACAGACGAACGGACGGACATACCGATTACTATATACCCTCTCGCTTTTCAAGCGGGTAAATTGGGTTCCTGAGGGAAAATGGTACATACGTACCACATAATGGAAATTAAATATATGTATATAAGCTCAATATTTGCACCTTTATTCAAATTATTTTTCTCAATGTCCCCAAAACATTTTGCATTGGTGTAGACATGCATGTATCCTGATTTATATAAAGAAATTTTGCAAATCCTGGACTAAAAACTTTCCAGATTTGAATGGAATTACCTATACGTTACCGATTAGGAAACTTGGTACTAAAAGTACGATTATTTGCTAACCGATAGGTCATTTATATATTATACAGAACATAATAACTCACTCTGATAAATATAATTCCCAGGACAACAAGGTTGGCTGATATGGGGTAGATATTATTCCCATGGGATCGTGATGAATTTTTTATCACCTCCAGAAATAGTCTCCTGAATATAAAAAAATACATTTTGGCAAGATTTAATGTAGTCAATAGCCGATTACTAGAACATGCATCACACTTTACTTCCAAAATGAATATTCTTTTCAAAAATAAAAAGGTGTAAGTGACTTAGCTGTTATGTACACATATTGATTATACTATATAGAGCTTTTCTAAAAGTGTACATCAAAGTACATGTTTGTTTAAAAAATGCTATATCGAAGGTATTCATAAGATACTATATACATTTATTATTTTGAATTCCTTTTTGATTTGACTTTCAAAGGTGAGAAATAAGTCAGGGTAATTAAGGTCCAGTTAATATTTTTATAAATATTTTTAGTAAATTATATAAAAAAAGGTAACATTATATAAAAATCAGCGCAATGTATAAAAATATTTTTAGAAAAAAAAATAATTTATTTAATTCAAAATTTAGAACTTGATATCACCAAGCAAAAAAGTAAGGTTTTGTTTTTTTAAACTACCGGTACTTACCAATAGATTTCAAGTTAAGACATACATCTATATTAAGTTATTGACATAACATTATGTATGAAATCACATGGTTACTACTTCTATCAAGAATTATTCAGGAACTACATACCATAAAGGTTTTCCCTGCATCGTTACTTTTTAATTTGTAAGACTGAAAAAAGAAATGCCAGTTAAATTTATACAGTTATAAAAATGAAAAATGAAAATCTTTGAAAGAAGGATATGGAGATAACGAACAGTATTCAATCTCAAAGTCCAAAAACAATACAAAATAGGAGCAGAGCAAACATGGACCCCCGAAACATCAAGGGTGGGATCAGGTGCCATGGAGGAGTGAGCATCCCCCGCCGACCCGGTCACACCCGCCCTGTGCTCCTTGTCATGATCAGGAAATAACGGAAAAAATCCGTCGTCAATTCAATTCAGTGTATAAATAATGGACTAAAAATTGGTATGAAAAACGTCAGTCACCATTTGACTCAATGATAAATTGTATTTGCTGACAAGATTCAAACCAAATTTTAAAGGAATAGAATATTTTGTTGCTACAATATTTTAGAAGATTTCCAGCTAATATTTCTAGATTCGTTCACTTTTCGTGTTTGTTGAATTTTGCTTTTGTGCATCATTTCAAAGAAAGTTTAACGAAGATAAAATAAGTCAGAATTAAGCAGCCCATAGAGGCAAGTGGAGACGATTTATAAGAAAAACTCTGATTATTGCTCCTATAAGAGGTTTATTTCAATTTTTTGAATAAGAGAAAGATCACACAACATTTACAGAATGACCTTGTGTACACACAGACAGATATGTTTAAAAAGTAAACAAGTAGATCTACATGAATACCTACTACTCAAACGTTCTTTTACTTCGATTCTCTGTGGAGTTTTCTAAGGCTGCACAAAGGCTGAAAATAGAGAAAAAATGTCTTGAACAAATTTAAAAGAAATTAACTTTACAGATCCATGCGCCAGTAGTTTTGATCAATGAAAGCCTTAGTTTAAAAGTCGATCGAACTTTTCTTTTAATAAGACAGACAATTACTGTTTACTATTGAAAATTGATTTTAAACCAGTATAATCAAAATACTTTTAATGAGAAAAGAGAGGGGTTATTATTTCAATATAAGTTAGTTAAATTTTTAATGAAAATAGCCTAAAAATTGTAATCATCTGAAACGGCTATAAAAAGGATTTATAAAGCTTTCTTATACAGGAAATGGGTAAATCCAATGTGCACAATTTCTCTGCATTAGAATAACACTCATTAAAGTTTTATTTTTAACATTGTATGTAAATGATTTAAATTGTCTTTTTTGTGAAAAACATAATTTGTCACCCATCTTCATTTTATTTTATTTTGGGATTGGGCTTTCTGGTGTATTTTTGGTTTACATGACATAATATGGCGATATGGTATTTATTTTTCTAACTGGTATCGATAATTTTTATGCTAAGAATAAAAGTAGGTGTCTTCAAGAAAAGAGTTTTCATTGGGTTAATTCATTTAGAGAGATAAAAGTTAAAAAAAAAATATTATACTATTCTTGCCTTTCGGACAATTCATCAGCACCTCTCAATAACCAAAACAACTCTGAGCAACTAAAATGTCGTGGAATTCTTCTTATAATTCTCGGTCCTATATACAAAAAAAATTAAAATGTTTACTCGAAGGATACAATGCAAGCGTCCCAATACGTACCTTAGCTTTCCAGCGATATCGTGCTCCTATTTATATTGAAGCATCACAGCCGTCGAATTCTTCCCTTCCACTAACATTCCATTGCTGAATGTCCTGGTGATCAGTTCGTATTCAAAAGTATTCAGTAGACCAGATAAACAGGGTGCAAATTGACAGAAACCAAACGAATGAATGAAAACTTACATTGTTAAAAAAATGAGAGTCGTTATAAAGATGAAACTTATTTAAATAACAGTCATACATGGTTTTGTGTGCATAAATACATAAGGGATTTAAAGTAAACCAAACAAAATTTAAAAATAAATCCTTGGATTCAATTAAATCTTTAAAACGGATTGTAATGATCGGCCCCTCTCAACCAGGAAGTTTGAAACATTATTGATTTTTAAAAAAGAGTGTACATTTTTCTACTTTATCATAAAAAAAGTTCAAGTACTAGTATATATTGAAACGGAAATTGGTTTTGTGATTTAGTTTCGTTTTAACGTTTTACCTACGTTCTTATATAAATTCTTAAACACTAAAAAATATTAATTCTCAGATCATACATGTAGTATGAAACTGCCTATTTACGGGGCTACTCTGAGCTACTACATGATGTATTAGGAAAAACTCAGGATACCTCTCTGGTAACGGAGTTGATAAACCTTGGTATCTTACTCCTCGTACAGACGGTCGTAAGACCTGAGTAAGGCAGACGGTTGCGGGGGAAAGACAGCTAAGTGTTGTAGACAAACCAACCCGTAAGACCAGAACAAGGCAGATATTTGGTTTGGGAGAGAGGTGGCATACCACAGAGGTGGGGGAAGTGCCAAGATGCAGTAATAGAGGCAGGGCAAGAAGAAAATTACTTGCGGGAGACACCCGTTGACCACAGTTAGTGTTTGTCCAATTAATAAGAAACCCCATTGTATTACTTTATCGTATTTGTATTATAATTGTGTATATATTTGATTATATTCGTATTGGTCAACAAAAATCTGAGTTAACAGGTTAACGAACCTGAGTGTAACGCCGGGTGATACAAGACATAGCACCAAACACTAAGCTCGGCCGCGTTGCACGTTACAATATATACATGATATATGTAGAATGTTTCTTATAAATATGGAATTTAAAAATATATATATTTCTTTCCATAAATCTTGGGTTATAACACAGTACGTTTGAAACACGGAACTGATCATGAAGTGTCATTGATTAAGCTCGTATTCTGGCAAATGAACAGTAGCGATAGATGCGATTCCAAAATATAGAGAAACTATTAAAACTGCTCAAAGAATGAGAGGACTAATTTATAATTATTAAATAAAACTGTCATCTTTAAGAAAAAAAAACAACATAAGATTTATGGAGTAAGAGTGGTAGGATCAACACGATTTAGCAACACATTACAAAATTAATGTGTATTCTGTAGCACAAAAAGGGCACTTTTATTTATACTTATGTATTTGCATTTATATTGAAGGACAGATGATACAAACAAAAAATGGATGCCTGGATTGGCATTATATTTTTCCCTAATTTCATTGCAAATGATGCAAATAAATTTCTAGAGTATAAAGCAATTGTAAATCTTCTAAGGTGCTCATAACTCTACCCTACTGAAACCATCCTTATTATTCTATACAGATATTTTTCACTTCACATTCCATTGTTGTGCAACTTTGATTAAAAAATTAAAAACTACTCGGTGAAACTTATTCATTTTATTTATGAAAACATGGCCCAAGTTGTTGTTGTTATCAAAATTTTTGACAAAAGTTTGTATCATCTGTCCTTAATATAAAGAATTTTAACATAATAAACTGAGTAAACTCAAATGACCTAAAAATGGAACCAGTAAATACACACCTGTCATTGATCCTTTGCAAAATTATTTAAAAAAAAAACATTATAGTATATGAACTCGATCAGTGTTTGGTGACCAACGATGAGCAACGATGAAAAAATCTGCCAAAATCCCTAATGGTACAAATTGAACCCCATTATTTTCAGACCTATTTATATATTCATATAAAGCGGAATTTATTCAAACTTTTGTACACGAGAGAAAGAAAAACAAGTATATACTGACAAAACGTCAGAGATACTCAAGCTGTAGAAAGTCAACTAGGAAGTGTCATTAATATCCTATAATGGTATAAGATGAGGGCTATTGAGTTCAATCTTCTGTTGAATAAAATACATGTACATGAAACAAAATTCATATATTGAATTTAATTAGAATAAATATAATTAATCGTATCACTTTTTAAGATGAATTTACGTTTCACACTTTCAGGAATATTTTAAAGAGGATAGAGGATACATGTAGTTTCCGTTTCTTAATTTAATGAAATATTTGTTTATGTAGACATTTAATATACTTCAAACTATATATACATTTTTAAAAAATTATTTGCTTTATAACGTACATCACAACTTTAGGCGTCAGAACCGGGGGTGGGGGTGGGGGGCTTTTTTAGCAAAGATATACATAACATCTGTTAGGCAATTAAAATTAAGGTTTACGTGTTTTTGTTGGTTTACCCCCCCTTTTTTTCAATTAGGCCCCCACCCACTTTCAGTTTGCTTCCGACGCCTATGACATTTTCAAAGGGGGAGGGGGGGGGGGGGGCTGCGGGCTGCAAATAATCCACATGTCTACGGATTCATCCAGCTGTGTGGCATGTCCAATACATATTCCGTACGAATCCAAAAGAAGTTATATTATATATAATATAGGTTCCATTACCAAACTGACGATAATTTTATTTTTTAGAAAAACAAACGTACGTATGAGTAAGAATTTATCATTAATTTTTTTGTGCCATTATCTTATTGTCACTCAGTCACTCAAAGTACACATCAATTGCAGGCAAGTGATCGAGTTACTATGTCATTTTTTTTGCGGGGGGGGGGGGGCACAGCCAATCCATTTTCTGCCCATGCATTGTAGAATTTGTTAACGATGGGGTAACCTGCGTCACCTTTCTGAGTTACCAGTGGACTCGTCCAAGGATGCTTTGTCGGCGACTGAAAGTTACCTGAGATTCCTACGCAAAGGAAAGCGCGAAATCTCTGTATAGAAACTGTTGCGGCTGAGGGGCTTCACTCATTGTTCATTCGCCATAGAAAAGAATCCGACATTAAACACTTAATATCTATTAATATACAGAAGTTTTCAAGATAAGCTTCATTTTTGTTTCTAGAAATATTTTTATCTACCAAAATAATATATTTTTGTGTTTTAAAACTGAGTAAATCGATGACCTAGCATCGTTTTAGATAACTCAAGCCCCTCTAGGGCTTGAGTAAAAAACTTGCTTTGGCTTTCGACACTAGATTTAAATACATGTTTATCGGCGACGTATTATCAATTAACAGTACCCGGTAGTTACTTTCATTCATACATCAACTCGAAATATCCAGCGAGTTTGAAATAGAAGATATAACAGATTCTCACACATCTGTTTCATCTTTGAATTTTTACTAGAAAGAGAATTCAATGGTATTCTAACAATAAAGCTGTAAGGTAAACGTGATGGTTTCTTTTTTTCAATCACCAATTCCCTTACTGTTGTGATATGTGTATTGTTTCATCATGTATATTATTAGTAACATTAAGTTTCTTGAACATTCCAGAGTGGTCAATATGTTTGGTCATTTTTTCTAGAACATTCTTGAACTTTCCAGGAATATCATGTATTTACAATTTCTAGAATATTCTAGATTTATGATACTGTATAAATACCCTGTCAATTCGATGCATAGATATATTGTCGTATAAGCATCATTGAGGTATTACTGGGATATAATTTCACTGGGACATTGTGTGCAGCAACGGACACTCTGATGTATGTATTCTTAGATTCTTGCTAAGTTTGTACTTTATGTTTCATATACTTATTATATATTACTGTAAATAAATTATTGTTAAGTTTAATTTGTGTTATTGATCTTTGCTGGCATTTCGGGTAATTCTGACCCATAACAGAATTGGGGGCTCGTCCGGGATAAAGAATTTCTTGCACTTTTGCAGTTTATTGTCAGAATTTTGTTTATTGAACCGTTAAATTTGACTATAAGCCAGCAAAAATCAACATGGTATTTTCGGTCACAAACTTTCTTAGTTCGCCAAGTGTTCAGGTTTTTGATACGTTAAAAAGGATGACTTGATCGCATTAGGTTTGCATTTTGGGTTAGATGTTAGATCCTCTCAGAGAAAGCAAGACATTAGAATTAAGGTTGCAAACAAACTAGTAGAAGAAAACATCTTTAAAAAATACGAACTTCCAGAATATACAGTTAGATCAGAGTTAGGCTCTTATAAAATGACAGACTATCAGTTTCAGTTAGAGTTAGAGAAAATGCGATTTGAAAGAGAAGAGCGAGAAAGAGATAGAGAAAGAGAAGAACGAGAGCGTGAACGAAAATTTGAATTAGACAAATTAGCAGCAGAAAGAGAAGAGCGAGAAAGAGAGTGTGAAATGAACTTTGAATTAGAGAAATTAAAATTACAAAACCAACCAGAACCGTCATTTGTCAAGAATGAATTTGACGCAGCAAAAAATATCAGATTAGTTCCAAAATTTCAAGAGAAATCTGTAGACAAATATTTTCCCCAATTCGAGAAAGTCGCAGAAAATCTTAAATGGCCACAACACGTTTGGTCAACAATGTTACAAAGTGTACTGGTTGGCAAAGCAGCTGAGGTATACTCTGCACTAGAGGTAGCTGAGAGTTCAGACTATGAGAAGGTCAAAGCAGCAATATTAAAAGCATATGAATTAGTACCTGAAGCATATAGACAAAAATTCAGAAAGTATAGGAAGTTTGATAATCAAACATTTGTTGAATTTTCACGAGAGAAAGAAGATTTATTCGATCACTGGTTTAGATCTAAGAAACCTGATAAAACTTTTGCTAATTTGCGCCAAGTCATCCTGGTAGAAGAGTTTAAGGAATGTGTTCCTCAAGATTTGAAAACACATTTAGAAGATAAGAATGTGAAAACTCTTGAAGAGGCAGCAGTCATATCTGATACTTATGCTCTGTCTCATGAAAAGAATTTTGTATCAAAATCTCAGACTAGCAGTAATTTTACCAATTCAGACACATATAAAAAGAGTGGTTCAGGGTCTCAGTCTTTCACAAGTTCCCAGTCTCCATCCCAAGGTGGTTCTAAGTCCGGTCCAGGACGTTTTGAAGGATCTTCTGGAATAGGGTCGCTTCCTACTTGTAGTTATTGTAAGAAAAAAGGTCATCTGATCAGTGAATGCTTTAAACTTAAGAGAAAAAATGACTTTGATAAAACTCAACCACATGCTTGTGCGGCAGTTAGAGGTGATAGAGAAGCCTTAGTTTCGATTTGTTCTGACACTCCTGATGTCCAGGGTTCACAGCCCAGTTCTATTGATTCTATGGAGGATTATAAGCCCTTTATGTCTCAGGGATTTGTTTCACTCGGTGACTCTAGCGAAATAAAACTGTCCAGATTTTGAGAGATACTGGTGCTGCACAGACGTTATTGTTAGAGGGCGTGCTTCCTTTGTCTGAGCAGACTTCTACTGGTGGGTCAGTTTTATTACAGGGTGTGGAGCTAGGCGTCATTGATGTTCCCCTGCATAGAATTAGTTTGAAGTCAGATTTAGTTACTGGACCTGTTATCGTAGGTGTTCGACCTACTCTTCCCGTTCCAGGCATTTCTTTGTTGCTAGGCAACGATTTAGCTGGTGGAAAAGTTGTACCAGATCCTATAGTTTGTGAGAAAATCACTCCAGATGTTATGTGCGATGATGAAGATGATGACATTTATCCAGCCTGTGCTGTTACTATGGCGATGGCCAGAAGACGAGAAATGGAGGCAGACCATACTCAAGCCTTTGACGAGACGAATTCCTCTGTTGATATTGATTTGAATGACACTTTCTTATCTGACCTTGATGGCACTCAAACAAGCATGGAACCACACAATATCAAGAAGCAAGAGAAGAAAGAACTTTTACCAAAATTTGGTGGTGAGAATGATGAGTTGCATCCACTAGTTAGCCAAGGCAAGGACATCCTCAGCCGAGAACGTTTACTCTCTGAACAACATAAAGACCCAGATATCATTCAACTTAGTAAGAGGGCACTTCCACCAGAAGAGGCTACTAAAGTTGGAGAATGCTTCTATATGAAAGATGGCATCCTTATGCGAAAATGGCGACCACCTGACGCTTCTCCAGATGAAGCGTGGCGCGTTGTTCACCAGATAGTGGTCCCAGCTGCTTATCGTCGAGATGTCATGAGTTTAGCTCACGATACACCTATGGCAGGTCATTTAGGTGTCAATAAGACTTATAATAGGATTTTGAGTCACTTTTATTGGCCTAAGCTAAGAAAGGATGTTTCAAAGTTTTGCAAGTCATGCCATGTCTGTCAGATGGTAGGTAAACCAAATCAGAAGATACCATCTGCTCCTCTCCAACCCATTCCAGCTTTTGAAGAACCGTTTAGTCGAGTGTTGGTGGATTGTGTAGGACCTTTGCCTAGGACTAAATCTGGAAACCAGTATTTACTTACCATTATGTGTACATCCACTCGGTTTCCTAAAGCCATACCTCTTAGGAATATAAAGGCAAAGAGCATAGTTAAGGCCCTAACCAAGTTTTTCAGTTTTGTAGGAGCACCCAAGGCAATTCAGTCGAATCAAAGCTCAAATTTTATGTCGGGGTTGTTCCAGCAAGTCATGCATGAGTTGGGTATTAGGCAGTATCGATCAACTGCTTATCATCCTGAGTCCCAGGGAGCGCTAGAACGTTTTCATCAAACCCTAAAAACAATGCTGAAGACCTATTGTTACCAGTATGAAAAAGACTGGGATGAAGGGGTTCATCTTGTACTATTTGCTGCACGAGAAGCAGTCCAGGAGTCTCTTGGGTTCAGTCCTTTTGAATTGGTGTTCGGTCATACAGTTAGAGGTCCTTTGAAATTGTTGAAGGAAAAGTGGCTGACTGAGACTAGTGATCTTAATCTTTTAGATTATGTGTCTGATTTCAAAGAAAAACTTTACAATGCTTGTAAATTAGCACAAGAAAATTTGAAGAGTTCTCAGATGAAAATGAAAATGTGGTATGACAAAGATGCCAGAAATAGGGTGTTTAAGCCAGGTGATAAGGTTCTTGTATTTTTACCTATTCCTGGTCATCCTTTACAGGCCAGATTTTATGGCCCTTATGAAATTGAAAGCAAGATCAGTGATGTAAACTATGTAGTTAAGACACCAGGTCGACGTAAAGAGAAACGGTTTTGTCACATTAACATGTTAAAAGAGTATTTTGAAAGGTGTGACCGAAATTCTGTAAAACCAGTTTCCACTTTAGCCAACGCTAAGACTGTTCAAAATTCTATTGAAAGTGATACGAGTGTAGAAATGAATGAGAAAGATTGTAATCAGAGTGTCCGCTTGAAAAACTCCGAAATTTTGGCTGATTTTGATGCCAAACTTGGACATTTGAACATTCACCAACAAGAACAAGTTAAAAACTTGATGAACGAGTATCATCAAATCTTCTCGGATGTTCCGAAGAAAACTAATGCAGCTTGTCATGATGTTATAGTTGGCGACGCTCTGCCTATCAAACAACATCCGTACCGTCTCAATCCAATAAAATTGCAGTACCTAAGAAGGGAAGTGCAGTATATGTTGGACAATGACATTGTTGAACCTAGTAAAAGTAATTGGAGCTCACCGTGTATTCTTGTACCAAAACAGGACGGTTCCTACCGATTATGTACAGACTTTAGAAAGGTGAATTCTGTTACCAAAACTGATTCATATCCAATACCTAGAATTGATGACTGTATTGACAGCATTGGAAACGCCAAATTTGTCAGTAAATTTGACCTGTTGAAAGGCTACTGGCAAGTGCCGTTAACAGAAAGAGCAAAAGAAATATCTGCTTTTGCTACACCAGATGGACTTTATCAGTATAAAGTAATGCCTTTTGGCATGAAAAACGCACCGGCTACATTCCAAAGGATGATTCACTCCCTCCTTCAAGACCTCGAGGGATGCGAGGCCTACATTGATGATGTCATCATATACAGCGACACATGGGACGAACATCTCCGAATCATGCGTGCTTTGTTTGACATTTTAGCTAAAGCAAATTTAACTGTGAACCTTGAAAAGAGTGAATTTTGCCATGCCTATGTAGAGTATTTAGGTCATAAAGTAGGTCAAGGTTATATTACACCCATTATGGCTAAAGTGGAAGCTATTGCAAAGTTCCCGATTCCTACAAACAAGAAAGAATTAATGAGGTTTTTGGGCATGGCTGGGTTTTACAGAAAATTTTGTCCAAATTTTTCCTCAGTTGTTAGTCCACTTACAAATCTTTTACAAAAGAGGGTTAACTTTGAATGGACAAAGGACTGTGAAAAATCCTTTCATAAAATCAAATCTGTCCTTATGAGCAACCCAGTTCTGTCAACTCCAGATTTTTCTAAGCAATTTAAGCTTACTGTTGATGCTAGTGATGTTGGAATCGGGGCAGCTTTGTTTCAAGAACATAGTGATAAGGTAGATAGAGTTGTTTCTTATTTTTCAAAGAAACTCACAAAATGTCAACAAAAGTATTCCACCATTGAAAAGGAATGCCTTGCTTTGTTGTTAGCTTTACAGCATTTTGATGTTTATTTGAATGTTACTTTACATCCAATTCTTGTATATACGGATCACAACCCCTTGACATTTTTGCATAAATTGTCAAACAAGAATCAAAGACTGACTAGATGGAGTTTGTTGTTACAAGAATACAACATAACAATTAAACATATCAAAGGCAAAGACAATGTTATAGCAGATGCCTTGTCAAGAGTATCGTAAACATACTAGATTTTGTATTAATGTACCTATGTTTTAATAATGTAAGTTTTCATTGACATTCAAACTTTTTAAGGGGGGAGGTGTTGTGATATGTGTATTGTTTCATCATGTATATTATTAGTAACATTAAGTTTCTTGAACATTCCAGAGTGGTCAATATGTTTGGTCATTTCTTCTAGAACATTCTTGAACTTTATTCATGTCCAGAACTTTCCAGGAATATCATGTATTTACAATTTCTCGAATATTCTAGATTTATGATACTGTATAAATACCCTGTCAATTCGATGCATAGATAATTGTCGTATAAGCATCATTGAGGTATTACTGGGATATAATTTCACTGGGACATTGTGTGCAGCAACGGACACTCTGATGTATGTATTCTTAGATTCTTGCTAAGTTTGTACTTTATGTTTCATATACTTATTATATATTACTGTAAATAAATTATTGTTAAGTTTAATTTGTGTTATTGATCTTTGCTGGCATTTCGGGTAATTCTGACCCATAACATTACTTATACTCATCATCTCTATTTAAGGTTTATGCCTTTCTGTTGAAACGATATGCAAGGGCATGCTACTCTCTACGTACGAACAAGTTTTATAACGAGACAAGCCATGAACAATCAAGTTTATGAAACAAAAATGTCAGTAATCTCCTTTAAAGTCATCATTTTGCAAGTTCTATGGTCAATACTATGACCTTGTCAGCTTATAAAATATATCAGTGAGTTAAAAATGCTTACTGATGTTTTTCATTCTAATTGTATGACCATCATTTTTACACTGAGTTGTTTATAGGTTTTGATTTTCTTTTACAATGACAAGAGGCAAATAAAAGAATAGTTTGAAAAAATATCTTTAATCGTTTTTTTGTAACCGGTTCTTGGTTTGATAAAACAACAAGATGGTTCTCTCGGGTGTGGATCCAATTTATTTTGGTATAGGTTCAAATCAGATAAGATCAGATAAGATTCAACCCTACAATAACAGTAACATGTAAGCACATACACACACAAAGCAATACAAAGACAATACATACAGATAAATCACAACTTTAACACAATCATTTATAGTTCACTTACATTTATACCGTTTAAAATTATTAGGTCACACTTCACTCAGTTTAGTTATCTTTTTAAACCATTAAACTTTACTTCTAATTCATAGAAATAACTTATAAACAATATTTACATTAATCAATCTGATCAATACACAAACACATACCCATTTATGGAATAAGGTGAATTCCTAACTCCTAGCTAAACCAATCTGACTTCACTTCAAATATATCTGACCTAATTAACAATGCGTAAAATTATAACAAACTCTCAAATCCTTTATTTAGGATGCAAGAATAGATTAAAATAGTTAACTTGCTTTTTATAGATCTTTACCAATCTTTATATACATTCCTTACACACACTCACACTTTATTTAGCAAGTTTAGATTAAAATGAATTAAAATGAATTATTTAGATTTCTCATTCATTAAGAAATTATTTAGATACTTATTTAGTAGTTTAATTATTTATTAAATTACTCACAGGAATAAGGGTGGTGTCTTCAACACTTAAACAAAGGTAATTTCACTATACACAGGTACACCCTTCAGAAACCAGTTCTCATAATAAGGGAAATCATTATAGTAATTCCCGCCAATTCTACCTTAGAACCAATCAACCACACTGACCAATAGAAATCAATGTCCCACTACATAATGGAATAACCCATTCACAACATTACCTGGTAGTCTACCTGGAATACAACATTAACTAAATAGGGGTGTTTAGGTTTATAACAGACACTGAACAAGACAACATAGAGTGTTAGTAAATCGCATTGCGCAGCGCTGAATGAATGAGTGAATGACTGAATGAATAAAATAAAGAATGAGAATAATGTGTACAATTTAAAATACATATCTTAAAAATATAAAAAGTACAACTACCACATTTTATTGTACCATTTCTCCATTCAATTTCAAATTATCATATCTCCCGGTCCAATACTTCTTTATGATTTAAAATCAGCCACACCATGACGGACACTGGGTACCTCTTCTACAGAGTACTTCTGAGAGTCGGTTAACGAAGCTGTTACAGTTGTTCAGTAAGAGATTGTAGCCTCCGAAACTAGCAGTGTACCTGTTGGTACAGCGTTCAATACACTCCAAACTGAGTTCGCTGTAGCCGGCCGGGAACCTTCAATACCGCCTCCACATCGATGTCCGCCAACACGGCCATTGCCAATATTTACAGAGGAATCATCTAGTAAGGAAAAATCAACAATTGTTGATCTGTAAGTATTCAGTTTCTCACATAAAAATTTTTTAGTGCCACATGAAATTCATTCAAAAATTATATGTCCTCTCTTTGTACGAACAATTTCCTCTTTCTCATCTTAAACTTTTGTTGTAAAATTTATCTTAAGGATAAATGTGCGATTTTCCATAATTATTCTTTTTTTTTTTTTGTTATGTCCTTAATGACAAAATTCATTTTATCAAATAAACTCTGCAATGTAATGCACTAGTCATATTGCAGAATTTATTTGATAAAATAGAACTTGTCAGGAAAGTATTGTAACGTTTACCAAAAAACTCGAAATATTTTCCTCTGTAATAAATGAACCGGTGTACAAGGTCCCAACGTCCTCTCCATGGTGCACTGCGCTTGCCCCTGTGACGTATTAGGAACGGAAGCAGGCAACCAAGGTGGGTATTACCAAAATAATACGGATGGGGCGCCTCTACGTGTAATAAAAGGAGAAGAATTAGTATGATATAGTTTAATCAACAGCAACACAATTTAAATGAATATCAAAATTCACTATCGAATCACTATATATATAACGCTCTATTATAGCCAACACTTGCGAGCGCAAGAAGCTACATATACTTTAGTTTATTTTATACATTCTATTACTCGTGTTTGTCGTGTAAAACAAACAAAAAAAGATAGAAAGAGAGTAAACATTTTATTGAAAATTCAGTATTGTAAACATCATTTATGTTTGTTTGATGTCATTAAAGTTGGGAATGCAGAAACCGCTAATTTTTTTAAAGTCAAAAATAGGACTTTCAATAACACAATTTAAATTGATTACGTGTTAAAGATATTTTTTTTTAATTCTTTGAATAATCAATTTATTATCCCATTTAACATTAAAATAATGTAGGAATTCATAAACAATTTAACTACAGAAAAGTGAGGTTATGTAAGTTCGAAATTGGGGATTTTTATATTGAATGTAAATAAGATATATATATATTTTATATTTACACTTAATCTCCAATTATCATCATTATTTTTTTTTAGCTCAGATACACTATATATAGCTTTCAACCAAATAATTTTACCTTGTCATATGTTCTACACTATGGCAATCTGACAATTTCAACAACAACAAAATATACTTGGTCTATAATGTTGAAGCTAAACAACAGTTTTTTTGGAAATCACCTCTCCTTGGGCATGAACTGCTGGACCCTTTTTTGCCCCACATCCACCAACCATTGCAATGGACAGAGAGGAGACACATACAGAGAAAAAAAACAATCTGCAAAGAATAAAAATCAGTGCCGAAAGGCGATGAAACATTATAATAAAACGACTTTTCTTAAGTTAAAAATTAACTTACCGTATAGAAATGCATGATATTCATATGAAGATCACCAGACCTACGAATCCTACGATTCGGCGGAGAAGTTTTATTTACTTTTTAAATTGGTTTAATTTGAAATGTCGAGTATTGGCAAGAGTCTTAAGTATGATAAGTATTTTGTATTTTTTCTACTGGTTTCTCATTACAGCCAATGAAACTTCAATCTTCGTTAAGTAACACTCAAACTATAAATCTGCAGTCACAGCAGAAACAGTAATAAATAATCAACTGTCTCGAAACCTCCTACTCGCCCGAAGATTTTCTGGACTCCTCCCAACCCGACCCAAAAACATAACCGGTGGATGCTTGTTTCTCCATAATACCTAACTACCTCTGACAAACAAATCTCTTTTTAGAGCTCAAGTTTGCTCTGCTCCTGATTTGAATACCGTTCGTTATCTCCATGCAGTATCATGTGTACCAGTTTGAAAAAGTTATTTGAATAAATGATATCATCACTTCATAACACCTATTTGAATATGAAATATATGTAAAAACGAGGAGTAATCAGCCAGGTAGCATCGTTTTTGAAAGGGGGGGGGCAGCCAGAGATTTTTTTTACTTGCTTGAAAAAGTTGACAAGCAAAAAAAAAACAAAAACAAATGGGGGGGGGAGAATTGGGGTGGGGGGGGGGGGTGTGTGTTAGAGGCCAACTTTTTTCAATGCCAGCTAATTTCAGTATCTTTTTTTTATACTACATTGTCCTTATATCACTAATGGATGGGGGGCCAAACAAGCCTTTCAATGAACATTTCCTACAGTATAAGTAATGTTGGGAAAAAAGTGGGGGCCACTCCCCCCCCCTCCCCCAAATCAAGAAATCAAGATCAAAAGTACATTAAAACAGTACAAATCATAAGCAGGGCACGGACCTCTAAAACATCAAAGGTAAGATCAGGTTAAATGGAGGAATGAAGCATGCCCTGCCGACCGGTGACATCCGCCGTTTACTCCGTGTCCGAACAACGAAAAAAAGAGACAATTCAGTGTTTTAATGAAAGCTTAACTATTAGTATGAAAACACCATTCAGCATTTGACTAAATATAGAATGAATCACTGTATTGACCAACGAACTTAGGAAATTTATATAGGCATCTTGATATTCTTTTCGTTAACTTGTTCGATAAAATATTTACCTCTATTTAGAATTTGTTCATAGGTAGAACATGCTATTCCATATCAAATCATCTGAGATATGTAAACCCTGTACATAGTTGATAAAGGTATATCGCTATATAACTGAGGGTGTAAAAAAAATTTACGTTATTACGTTTGATATAAGATTACCATTAACGTCTTTTACTAGTAAAATACACAAATACCAAACAGATGATACAAAATAAAATTTCCTAAATAGATAATTGAACCCACGTAATTAAGAGAGAAACATTAAAGTTAATCCACTGTCCTCAAATATCGCGCAAGTTATGAAGAATTATAAATGCAATCATTATATTTATCATATTATTCATTTATAGTCCCTGTATAATCTATACAAGCGGAAACAGTTCATAACACTACATATTTACCGGATTTGAGGCCGTATTCACCGGAGGGTCAGTGCGCGTGCAGCGGTATTGTGAAGTCATAATCAACCTTATAAACAGCGTTGTAAACAATGGTTACAACGACCGAAGCCAGATATGTATATGAGGAGAAAAAAGGTTAGACAAACCAATCTCATGATCATTCTTTGGATCACATTTGGGCGTTCTAAACATACCGAAACCCGAAAAAGAATACATGGATGTTACAAAGTATAATCTGGATATTTTTTTTATTTTCAACGACTGAAGTTCATAAATGAAAGTGCTCTCATCATGCAGCCTTCAATGTCTTATTTTTTTCAAATTCTGACTATATAATGAAACAATGTTTTAGGCTTCGCCTCGGTCAATATTGATATTTTTCTGGCAAATAACAAACCATATTCAACACCAAAAGAGTCCATAACTGTATATAGTTCTAGCGAAAGTTTTGGAATATTATATTACGTCATAGAACGCTAGTTCCTCTCTGAAAAACGTACGTTCACTTATTGTGTCGCCTGCAGAGCAGAGCGGCACTAAGGGATCAACTTATCGGATGTCAGTCTGTCTGTTTGTCTGCCCGTCCGTCACACCTTGAATCTCAAGATCTGTAAGAGATATGGACTTGATATTTTTACCGACCTCGTGACCCTTGACCTTGTCCTTTGACTTTCCTTACTTAAAAGTTAAAAGTGAAAATAAACAGCGTATTTTGAGGGGTAATTCTATGTTATTTAGCACGTGCACACACAAGTACTCTGAAGTCGACATCGAAAATATTCTTGGGTTTCTGATTGACAATACCTGGTATTTATGTTTTTTTTTTGTTTTTTTTTTTGGAACCAGGTCCTCCAACAATCTATTAGAATTCCTATGGATACCAATTGCGCCCAGTTATTAGCAGACCTATTTTTGTTTTCATCTGAAGCAATATTTGTGCAAAATCTTATGCTGTGAAAAGAAAACACTTGCTGTGGCCTTCAACTCAGCAACTTCAATTGTCAATTAACAATGGTAATTTTCTTTCTTATGATGATACATATATCCTAATGAGCTTGAGATAAAGGATACCACAGAGTCTGACACATCTGTTTCATACTTGGATATTTTAATTCAAAAAGATGTTAATAGTAATCTAACAACCAAGCTTTATGATAAACGTGATGACTTTAACTTTTCTATCGTCAACTTCTCTTACTTATGAAGAAATATACCTTCATCACCTGCATACATGTACAGAGTTAATATATCTCAATTGATTCGATACGCAAGAGCATACTCTACGTATGAACAATTTCTAAAAAGAGTTAAATTATTGACAAACAAGTTGATGAAACAAAAATATCAGCAGTCTCGTTTAAGTCATTATTTCGTAAGTTCTATGATCGATACAATGACCTTGTCAGCAAATACAATTTATGATAAGTCAAATGCTGACTGACGTTTTTCATACTTATTGTTAGTCCATTCTTTATACTCTGCATTGACGACGAAATTTTCCGTGTCCTATATTCTTTAATGATAATAACCGAATCACTCGTAGCACTGTAAATTGACATGTTTGCTGTTTTCAGTTAGGCCTACCTATCCAGGTAAAAAAAAAATTACGGGCTACAATTCAGATTATTTTTTTTTTATAATTGCGACAATATATAATGAACTTGTGTGACATCTGCTCTGGAAAATTATTGATGAAGTTTTTTTCCTGAATTTCTTAATCTAATAATATCCCCTGAAATTGATATTTAAAAAACACACTTGTAGTTTTCTGATCAAGGGTCGAAAAGATGAATGGAATGGTTTTATCTTCTATCGTATTTTTTAGTTTTTTGTGTATACGGATAGAGTGACTTGAAAAAAATCAAGAAAATGTTAATTTAAATACGATTTACCGGTTAATCGGTCGGAACGTTCGACGGTTAACCGATTACCTAT
This sequence comes from Saccostrea cuccullata, assembly GCF_032062105.1. NCBI lineage: Eukaryota > Metazoa > Mollusca > Bivalvia > Ostreida > Ostreidae > Saccostrea > Saccostrea cuccullata. The sequence continues at coordinate 25,713 of NW_026921901.1, read as the reverse complement.
ATTCGATTGCCATCCCTGGTCACATTGTTAGTATGCGAAATTGTGTAACGAGGCAACAGAATATATTTGAAAGTGATTTCTCACTTACTTTTAAGTTTATTTAACTAACTTAAAGCGTAATTCACACGTAATTATTGACATGATTTTTATTTACTCTTAGCTGATAGATTGTGATAGTTTCCAGATGGTTTATCGCTGTTTCTCGTCAAATGTAGCTGTCCATGTACTCTTTCTTTTTAAAGCAGTTCCTTGCCTTGTACTGACTCAAAACAGTGCAAATCATGTAACTTTTTTTTTTATTTCTGTACAATAGCATGGCTTTATAAAGCGCAAGATGACAACAGTGTTTCTCATTTGTTCGACTGCTTTTCATGTTAAAAGACTGGCATTTTTAGGGTTACTTTCGAAATCTAGCATCATAAAAGATGGATTCGACTGCATAATTCTGAAGTTTCAGATTGTAAATGTGAAAGAATTAATTTTTCAATGGTAACAATCAACTATTTTAAAAGATAAATACTTTTTTATTTTTTCATTTGGCATGCTTTCTTTTTGCAGCATTGTCATTTTTCGGCGCTACATTTCGAGAAAACCACGAGAATGGAAAATGAGCAAAGTTCTTCAAAAAATTCTTATCTGGAAGATGACAATTTGAAAATATCAACCAAATAGTATCAACGAAAGCTGGATAATTTTAATTTGTAAATACCAATGGTGAAATCATACAGATGTAACATTAAAATCATTTTTAATTATTTTAAAAGACACTGACAATAACAACTCAAAATAAATATATACTCCCAATAAAATACGTTGTACAGTTCCTTACATATTCAAGTCACTGTCAGAGGGATGTTCATTATTTTAAATAAAAGAAAAAGAATTAAACCTAGTCACTATTAAATTATACCTTTCTTTAATTCTCTTGTGGATTTGTTTCTATTGCACCTAGCTATCTTCAAGTCAATTGTACCTATCTTTAATTCAGTTGTATCTATCTTCAAACGAATTGATAATGGGTATGATTCAATGAAACCTATCTTCAATTGAATTAGAGATATGTATAATTCTGTTAAGGATAGGTGTAATTTATTTAAAGTGATTTTAAACCCAGGTCTAATTATTTAAAGATGGGTTAATTATTTCCACCTATTTTAATTGATTTAGACCTTTCTTTAATTCAATTGTACGTATCTTTAATTCGTTTGAAGATACGTGTAGGTTCAATTATTTTAAAAACAGGTTTAATTATTTGAAGATAGGTACAAATATATGAATATATGTTTATTTGGCGTTCTATACATATTGTTAATTTGAATTTACTTGGTATGGACATCCTTTGTCGTTTCCGCTTTTCACAAACCACCAACTTTCAACAGAGAGGAACAGCGTACATATGAACAGAAGATGACAAATCTTTAAAAAAAAAAACAAATGCATTTGGTTATGTTTTAAACATCCAAATTATGACCATCTTTTATCTGCAGAAAAATAACTTACCAAAACAAATCGCATTTTGTTTGCCTGAAGATCACCTAACCAAGTCTCTGTAAATGATCTGAAGCTTGTGCTGAATTCTCAAGAATCTTAAATTGAAAGCTCTAAATGATCTTATATATATCCAAAACTACCAAGTAAATTCAAATTAACAATATGTATAGAACGCCAAATAAACATATATTCATATATTTGTACCTATCTTCAAATAATTAAACCTGTTTTTAAAATAATTGAACCTACACGTATCTTCAAACGAATTAAAGATACGTACAATTGAATTAAAGAAAGGTCTAAATCAATTAAAATAGGTGGAAATAATTAACCCATCTTTAAATAATTAGACCTAGGTTTAAAATCACTTTAAATAAATTACACCTATCCTTAACAGAATTATACATATCTCTAATTCAATTGAAGATAGGTTTCATTGAATCATACCCATTATCAATTCGTTTGAAGATAGATACAACTGAATTAAAGATAGGTACAATTGACTTGAAGATAGCTAGGTGCAATAGAAACAAATCCACAAGAGAATTAAAGAAAGATATAATTTAATAGTGACTAGGTTTAATTCTTTTTCTTTTATTTAAAATAATGAACATCCCTCTGACAGTGACTTGAATATGTAAGGAACTGTACAACGTATTTTATTGGGAGTATATATTTATTTTGAGTTGTTATTGTCAGTGTCTTTTAAAATAATTAAAGATTCAAATCAATTGCACCTATCTTTAAATCATTCATTACTAGACAGAAAGCCTATGAAATTTATGTGAAATAATTCTGCTGGTATACAAAAGAGTTTCAAAATTTTTCGTATTTTACATTACACGACTGTTTCGTAGTTTGGTTATTTTAAACCTCTATCATTCCTAATAATAACACCTATTTTTAAATCGTGGCATTTGTACCTATCTTCAAATCAATTGTACCGATCTACGAATCAATATGAAATAGGTATAATTGATTTGGAATTAGCTACAATTAATTAAGGATTGGTACAATTGAATTAAAGATAGGTGCAATTAATTAGAAGACAGATACAATTATTTCAAGATAGATGCAAATATTGAATATTTGTTAACTTGGGGTTCCATGAAAATGATTTTATTTTACTTTGTAATCCCTTTCCACAGTAGAGCTGCTGTTACCCAAAGTTTTAATACATTCAAAATTAATCAATCTTTCTTACGACAGTCTATCATAAAGGGTGTCGTTTAATAAGCTCGAATGTGACCCATCACATACCCACCCCTAAACAAGAAAAGAAAAATAAAACCATACTTTATTTACGAGGGCCGTTCAAAAATTACGCGGATTTGTTGCACAGAAGAAATATTTGACGGCATAATCGGGCTAAATTTCACAAATAATATAAAAGAATCTTTACTTATATGGTATTCAAAATTTCATATCAAAATGTTGTAAATTGGTATTAATTTTCAGTGATTTTTCAGGACATACCATTAAGTCACGGCGCAGCCAAATCTTCGACGTCACAAGCATTAAAAAAAATATGTAATTAAGCTTTCATTTTCTCAACGTTTTCCCCTGAGTACCTGTATAGTTTGAGGTACCTTATCTACTCAACATCAAAACAATTTCTTGTCAAGCTTAAAATATATGAAACAAGTAAAGAGTATTCTTTTTTTTTAAACCAAAAGCTACTTATGAGATATAGTGTGATATTGGTGGCTCTCAATCACCTTCTTTACAGTCCGGATAAAGTTAACTTTTCGTCTATAATCTTCTTCCCGTCCTCCCGTATAGCCTTTTTACAGAGGTCTAACTGTCTAAAATTTCAATTTGCTATTTGAGGGCGAATGTCACGAGTAGCCTAGTTTACTACATGTTTTATTATGCATATTTTGGATCTATGTTGCCGATATCTCGAGCATTACACATATTTTAACAAAGGTGTGGTGCGCCGTCAATTCAGGAGACGTCATTTTCACAATCGTTTTCACGGGAATTGCATCAGAGAAAAATCACTAAATTTCTGTTAGTACTTCAAATATTACGTCCGAAATCTAAATACATAATAATAGAACAATTTAAAGGTACATTTGAGAAAATTGCTGAAAAATATCGCGAATTTTAGAAAATCATTGAGTTAATTTTTTGAATCCGCATGCTTTTGCTTCATTTTTTTTGTCGTGCGCCGTACCTCTCCATCAACAATATCAACATACCGATAATTTTAGTAGAATTTTTTTTTAAATACATAAATTTTGCCCAAAATCTATTGGAATCTTTAAGATACATATTTCTGTGAAATTTTATAACTATATGACGTCTGTAAGAGTAATTAATAGCACAGTCCCCGTAATTTTTTAACGGCCCTCGTACTAATTAGGTATTCCGTGATATATATATATATATATATATATATATATATATATATATATATATATATATATATATATATATATATATATATATATATATATATATATGTTTGTTTTATAAACATTTCTTTTTCTTATTTTATTTTTATGAATACTTTATTTAAAAAATTGTATTAAATTTAAAAAAAAACTTTGAATTTTTACAGGTAATGCAAAGCCGTATTACTTTGGTACAACAGACCTCGAATGCATGCGGAAAAGCGGGAAGAAAGGGAAACGCAGTGCGCCTATGAGAGGGACATGGGATTATACCCCTCGTTTTATCTACTACAGAGGCAAATATCTTGAATTTACAGGTGAGTTTTTTTTCAAAAAAATGTGTTAACAATTTTTCTCGCTAATAACATTTAAATAATTTTAAAACCATATTATTAATTTTATTATTATTATCATTATAATTATTCTTAATCAGGTAATTCATAACTTTTTTCTAAATGTAAAATACATATCATTCAGTTTTTATACAGAGTCATATCAATCTTAAACCTTCAATCAATTTTCATTTGCTAAGTATCACGAATTTACTTTATGAATTTACCAGTATTTTTTCAAAGTTTTTCCAAATATTTTTCCCATCACAGATTTAAACACTTTACCTGTAGTCAATTTACACAGGCTATAAATCATCTGTAATTAATTTCCCTCTTCCTCCTTTTAATTTCCTGTACACTATTCCCACCTCACTCAGAGCTCCTTGGATGGCTCGCACCTCGCACACTGACCTCGAACGTCAAAAAGGTAGATGATAGAAAGGTATTCTACCATCTTGCTGATTCAATAATGTGATTTTATTTGAATTTCAGTGACTTTTGTGCGCGTCCAACATTTTTTTTCTGCTTTTGAGACCTACTAAAATAAGGTTGTTATCAAAACCCAATTTACAATAAAGAATTAGGAAAATTAAGTAACTTTTTGAAGAACCTTATGCAAAAGCCAAACATGAGATGTGTTACAAGGCAGTTTCCAGACCTGATGCGTATTCCTCCAACAATCACATCCAATGTTTATATGAAGCGTAGCGGAGTTAGATGAGGGTTGCCGATCGTTTCCTGCTACAATATGGAATCCTCGGTTAACACCGCTACGCTCCATTCAAACTTCATATATGGTTGGTGGAGGATTACGCATCAGGTCGATACATTTTTCAGCCAAAAACTGCCTTGTATTACATTTCACATTTCGCTCTGCATAAAGTTCTTCCATAAGGTTTTTAGCTCACCTAAGATGAAAGCTCAAGTGAGCTTTTCTGATCACATTTTGTCTGTAGTCCGTACGTCCGTCCTTTCGTCTGTAAACTTTTCACATTTTCGACTTCTTCTCAAGAACCACTGGGCCAATTTTAACCAAATTTGCCACAAAACATTCTTGAGTGAAGGGGATTCAAGTTAATCAAATGAAGGGCCACGCCCTCTTTCAAGGGGAGATAATTTAGAAATAGTGAAAATTTAGTGGCATATTTCAAAAATCTTCTCATCAAGAACCACTGTGCCAGGAAAGTTAAAACTTTTGTGACAACATCCTCAGGTAGTGTACATTCAAGTTTCTTCAAATCATGACCCCTGGAAGATGGGTGGGGCCACAATGGCCGATCAAAGTTTTACATAGAAATATTTAGAAAAATTCTTTAAAAATCTTCTTCTCAAGAACAGCAAAGCCATGATTGGTCTTATTTAAATGGAAGCATCCTCAGATAGTGTAAATTCAATTTTGTTCAATTCATTGTCCCCGGGGTAGGGCGGGGCTTCAATGACCGATCAAAGTTTTACATAGATATATTTAGGAAAGCTCTTTAAAAATCTTTTTCTCAAGAATAGCAAAGCCATGATTGGTCATATTTATATGAAAGTATTCTTAGGTAGTGTAGATTCTAGTTTGTTCAAATCAAGAGCCCTGAGGAAAGGTTTGGGGCCACAAATCTAAGTTTTTCATAGAAATATATAGAAAAATTCTATAAAAAAAATCTTCTTCTCAAGAACAGCAAAGCCATAATTAGTCGTATTTATATGGAAGCATCCTCATCAGGTAGTGTATTTTTAAGTCATGACCCCATGGGGTAGGGTGGGACTACGATGGATGAGCACAGTTTTACATAGCAATATATGGGATTTTTTCAATGATTTCGAACCCGCGACGTTCGGATGAATTTCCTACTTCGCGACTCTAGACCAGACGTTATAAACACTGCGCCACGCAAGCTTTGAAAGCAAGAACATAGTGTTATGCGTGCCACAAAATAACGTATTTCAACAGGATAACATTTAAACGAAATTCAAATAAGATCACGTGACTGAATAAGCAAGATGGTAAAACACCATTTATGTCCGAGGTCAGTGTGCGAGTAAGGAGTCACTTAAGGTGATCGGTGTCCCACCTATTCAAAACAGGTCACATGTAGAAGCTTAATAATTTTGACTTCACGGGAAAACTTCATTTAACATACAGAATTAGGCATATACGAAAAATACTTACTGATTTATTATCCTTCCGTATTTTTCCTCATGAAATTTCTTTAGTAGCACTGGCGTTTCTAACAAATTATTGATGACAATTTAAATTTTTTGTTGCTACATACAATATTAAAACTCCTTTCTACAATGAATGACACAGTGAGCTTTTTATCAGTGAATACATATAATCAAGTTACTGCTTTTAGACTTCAGCATATTTTATTCAAATGGCCATTTGTTAAGCAGGAAACTGGCTATGTATGTCTACATAAGTAATAATCTGATCAATGCATTATCAATTTTCCATTTAGGGTCCGGTTCGAGAAGTGGATATAGTCGTTTAGATGAACATTGCAGAGGAAAAACCGAAAGATATCCAGCTGGATACAGCTACCTAAGTTTGGATTGTATCGAACGATGTGTTAGGCGTTATGAAAATGAGTACGGCAGATACGATCTGGTTTCGAATAACTGTCACAACTTCGCTAACAGAATGTCCGAGGTTTTGTGCAGAAGAGGTTACCAGTGTCCGTCATGGTGCAACTAAATGCAAGCTTGAAATTAGATGGTCAGATAAACAAATCTGATATTTAAAAAAAAAATGTTCTCAACTGCTTCAAAATACATTGATTTATTAGTATGGGGGCATATTTAAAGGGTGTGATTAGGCTAACTATTTTAGTGAGTCCCAGATGGGTCCACAGTTGTGTCTTGAAGGGGGTTATTTAATTCAGGGGAGGATTTTTTGCTTACCTGGGCTTTAGTAAATGAAAAACCTAATCTTTGAATGTTTTCACGTTTTGAATTATTTTTGCATGGATATAAAGGATAATAAAGTTTCTGTTGAGATGATCAATTTACTAAAAGTTAAACAAAATTTGAAAGTATTAATTTAAAACAAAGACATTCTTAATTAATTATTGGTACAAAGTTAATTTTTTTCAACTTTAAGAAATACTCTTAAAATTTTGGTAAGGCATTTGCCTCACTTGCCTTCATGGTAGTTACGGTCTAGTACAATTGCATTTACATGTATGCCATTCAAATAAAATTTGTCAACATATTAAAGATATTGCACCAGGATAACTATTTCACCTTGGCATGGAAGCTACATGTATTGCATTTTGTAGTGTTGGCTTTCTCGACATGACGAGATATTTGTCCCCTAAATTTGAGAGGGAGATATATTAATGCAGTAGTGTAATTTACTCAATAAATAAATAGATGATATCCAATGTTTTGGAGTTAAATATAAAGAAATCCTGTCTTACGAGTGAAACAAAATGTCAGAGGAAATCTTGGCTTATCTAAGGACACGGATGCTTGTCTCTAGTAAAGAAAAAACAAAATAAGATCAGTAGGCCTTATTAATCAAACTTTTCTATGGAACGCCGTAACTGCCTTATGTGAAGAACTTTCATTATTTGCTAGTATTTTGTCATTATATGCTAGTATTTTGTCATTATATGCTACTACTTTGTAATTATATGCTGGTACTTTGTCATTATATGCTACTACTTGTCATTATATGCTGGTATTTTGTTTATATATTCTGGTATTTTGTCATTATTTGCTGGTACTTTGTCATTATTTGCTAATACTTTGTCATTATATGCTACTACTTGTCATAATATGCTACTACTTGTTATTATATGCTACTACTTTGTCATTATATGCTACTACTTGTCATTATATGCTGGTATTTTGTTTATATATTCTGGTATTTTGTCATTATTTGCTGGTACTTTGTCATTATATGCTTGTATTTTGTCATTATATGCTACTACTTTGTAATTATATGCTGGTACTTTGTCATTATATGCTACTACTTGTCATTATATGCTGGTATTTTGTTTATATATTCTGGTACTTTGTCATTATATGCTGGTACTTTGTCATTATTTGCTAATACTTTGTCATTATATGCCGGTATTTTGTCATTATATGTTGGTATCTTGTCATTATATGCTACTACTTTATCATTATATGCTACTACTTTGTCATTATATGCTACTACTTGTCATTATATGCTGGTATTTTTTTTTATATATATTCTGGTATTTTGTCAGTATTTGCTGGTACTTTGTCATTATATGGTACTTCTTTGTCATTATTTGCTACTACTTGTCATTATATGGTACTTCTTTGTCATTATTTGCTACTACTTTGTCATTATATGCTACTACTTGTCATTATATGGTACTTTTTTGTAATTATATGCTACTACTTTGTCATTATATGCTACTACTCTGTCATTATATGGTACTTCTTTGTCATTATTTGTAGACATGTCCATGTACATGCCACTAACCCAGTTTTTCCAAAATATGCAACCTTTTTACACGTGCTTCTTGAATTCACCTGCCTGCTTACCGAAAGTTCCATTTTCCAAACGCCCTATTCTTGATCATCAAGACGCTTCCACTCTATCGCGTAACAGCGACGTTTATGTTATAGAGACAAGCGTCTGGATGATCGACTTAACTCGTTTTGGAAATTGTTAATACGTATAACATGTTGTTGCGTATCGAATCACCTGAGAGAGATAATTCTTATACATAGCTGATAAAGGTATATTGCTGCATAGGTGAGGATATTAACGATTGAAAAGTTGAAACGTTCACATTACAAACCTTTGTTTTTAGATTACCATTAACGACTTTAAGATTTCATCAAAGGTCAACATGTCCAAAAAAATTATTTTTACAATAGCTCCAAAACAATGTGAGGTATAGAGTTAAAACTATTACAGTTTATAAATACATCATTGTTTAACAGATAAAGTATCACTTGAAAACAAATATTTAAAAACAATAGTTTTATCGAGAAAATATAAATTAAAAAAATGTGCATCTTTAAAAAAAATGCACCTGGTTAATTCTGTACTTCAAGTAAAAACCATCATTGTAGAAATAACGGGTATATGTTTATCAAAAATGGACAAGTTGGACGTGAATGGTCTTTGAATGGCTCTTATTTAAAGCATGGCATGTATAAAGACAAGACCTCTATAAAATCTGCCATTTGCAATGCACATGTACTTTTGGTTTCAAATCTTAACATTTGGACAAAATAAGCAGGGAAAACAACTTTCCGGAGTCTATCGAAGTCCAACTTGCCCTTCATTGATAAACATATAATCTTTTTGCAATGATGGCTTTCACTAAAAGCACTTCATCATCATCATCATCATCTTCTTCCTTTACACCATGTGATGTGTAGGGCAGCAACAAACTTCCTCCACCATTGCTTGTCCTGGGCTAGCCTTGACAATGAACCCCAGCTCTGGTGCATTGCCTTCATCTCGCCTTCTACTGTCCTTCGCCATGATGTTCTAGGCCTCCCCTCTTTCTTTTGCCCTCTGGTGTCCAATGCAGTGCTGTTCTAGTTGTTGACTGGGGGTCTTTTCTGAGAACATGTCCAATCCACCTCCATCGGCGCTTGGTTATGATGGTACCCATGTCCTCTTTTATCTGCTCAGCAGGTCTTCATTTGTTATCTTATCGGGCCAGAAAATCCTGAGTATTTGGCGGAGGCAGGTGGTATGGAAGGATCGTAGTTTGCCAAGATCTGTCTCCTTATTCTCCAGCACTCCGATCCATAAAGGAGAGTTGACACAACACAGCTCTGGTAAAGCTTCAGCTTGGTGCTGGTGCTGTACTGTGTAGACCTCCAGATGTTATTCATTTCCCTAAATATTCTCCTGGCCTTGCCTAGTCTGCTGTGTTTGTCCTCCTTTGTGCCGCCCTCTGGTGTAATGACACTATCCAGGTAAATAAAGTTATCTGTCTTGCGTAGTTCCTCCCCATTGATCTTAACAGGGGCAGGCAATTCCACATTAAGTGTCATTGTCTCCGTCTTCTTTGTACTGATGCGTAGTCCCACTTGCTGTCCATAGGTTTGCAACCGGTTGGTCTCTCTTGGATATGCTGGTGCGTATGAGACATTTGAGCAAGGTCATCCGCAAAGTCAAAATCCTCCAGTGTTGAAAACAGGCCCCAGCGGATCCCCCTTGGAGAGTCTTCTGTTGTCTTCCGCATGACCCAATCGATGACCAGGTTGAACAACACTGCAGACATTACGCATCCTTGTCTGACTCCAGTTTTAACATCGAAGAAGGTGTCATTGTGTCCTACTGAGCATTTAAAGTTGTTATAAATAAAAGGTCTTTATCAGGTGGACCATTTTAGATGGAATGCCATAATGGCGTAGGATGCAACAAAGGCTATCTCGGTGTATGCTGTCAAATGCCTTCTCAAAGTCCACAAAGTTTACATACAGTTGTCTCTGCCACTCTGTGCACTGCTCTATGATGTTGCGGAGTGCAAAGATCTGGTCAGTACATCCTCTATGTTTTCTTTTGATGATTATTTTGGCCAGGATCTTATATTACTTGGCACAGACAATAGAGTGATTCCCCTCCAGTTGTTACAATCACTCAGGGCTCCTTTCTTAGGGATCTTGACAATCACCCCTTTACACCAATCATCAGGTACTTTCTCTCCATCCCACACAGCTGTGAACAGTGGATGGAGGATGGTGGCTGCTATTCCAGGGTCTGCTTTAAATAGCTCTGCATCAAGATTGTCACCTCCTGGTGACTTCCCGTTCTTAAGAGTCTTGACTGCATTCATTATCTCCTCCTTAGTTGGTGGGTCAGCAGGGTTCTCCATCATTTGCAATTGTACTGTGTTGCAGAGTTTACGCGAAACACTAAAATTTCGCGATATTTTCGCGATCAGATTCGCAGTGAATCTCTATTTATTATAATTACAAAAGAATACATCACAAACTTCTTTTAAAAATTACTAATTCATCACACAAATAGTATGGTCGTACATATTGATAAAAGTAAAAACAATTTATTTACATCAATTAAATTAATGCGGTACGATGGTCATATTTATGTTTGACTTACCGCAGTACCAACATAATTCTAGAGCCTCGGGTCTATAGAAAAAACATATTGTTTAAAAAATAGTACAATGTTTTTTTAATGCAACTAACAATTAACCGTTACATATAAGTGTGAAAACAAATTATTTGTCTTTGTTCCTTCATGCGTAAAGTCCGGCGAGGGTCTAGGAGATAATTGATTATGCAAGGTGAAGCCCTAATTAAGTGCTCTACCTTATATAATTGAAGACGGTAGGATTTTTTGATTGAGGTTTCAATTAGATAGAACTTTTGTGTTTTAATTTTCTGATTATCACAGATCTTGCTGTGTCGGCAAAATTTTTACTGTGTCGCACGCATAAAATTTGAATCGTTACTGTGTCGGAGAAAATTTTACTGTGTCGGAAGCAACACAGTAAAACAGGTCATGGAGAACCCTGGTCAGTGTCAATGTCCAGATCCTCTGTGGCTTCTGGTAAGACAACAGCTTCATCAGGTGATGGTCGATTAAGAACTTTACGGAAGTGTTCAACCCATCTCTCTTCTTGATCTTTGTCTGATGTCAGCAGTGTTCCATGTTTGTTTTTGATAGGTCATCCTGTGTTTCCTGTAAATTTGCCACACACTCGTTTCGTGATTTTATATACTCTCCCTTGCTCTCCCCGTACTGCTGCTTTCTCTGCCTCAGCTGCAAGTTGGTCCATGGCTTCTCTCTTGTCACGTCGTGCAAGCTAAGCTTCTTAACTCTCTTGTTGACCTCACCATACATCTCCTCTTGCCTCTCACGCAGTCGTGGGGACTTGGTCTGCAGCATCTTTTTCTTAATTTCCTTTCTCTCCTCTATAGCAATTAGAGTCTCCTGCTGGATCCAGTCTTTGTTGGTGTTTCTTTTGCGAAAACCTAGTTTCTTTTTGCTGCTTTCAGTGTATAGTTGGGTCACTTGCTTCCAGGTGTTGTCCACATTGGCCTCCTCACCTTCATCATATGCATCTTGTAAGATCTGGAATCTGTTTCTTAATTCGCTGGTGAAGGCAACTTTCACGGTGTTCTCCCTCAGTCTCTGTACGTCAAAACGTGTTTGAGTATTAGCTCTTACTTCAGCTTTTCTCAGTTTGATCTTAATGAGTGCTGTCACTAGGTGATGGTCGCTGCCTATGTCTGCACTCCGCTTGACCCTAACATCTAATAGAGAGCGTGTCTACATGCCATTGATCATCAAATGGTCAATCTGGTTCTTGTCTCTCCCATTTGGTGAGTTCCAGGTCAGCTTGTGGATATCAGGGTGTGTAAAAAGGGTTCCTCCTATCACTAGGTTGTTCATAGCACAGAACTCCACCAGTCTTTCGCCATTATCATTCCTTTTCCCAACCTCCTGATTTCCCATGACTCTTTCATAGTCGGTGTTGTCCTTTCCGATCTTAGCATTGAGGTCCCCCATGATGATAAGTAGGTCGTGCCATGGGGTTTTCTCTGTCTCTGCCTGCAGCTGACTATAGAAGTTATCCTTGTCTTCATCGCTACTGTCATTCGTTGGTGCGTAGCATTGTAATAAAGTGGTGTTGATGTGCTTGCCCCTTAATCTTACACTAATTAATCTATTATTTATGGGCTTCCATTCCAACAGAAACCGATCTACACCTTTCCTGAATATGATGGCCACTCCTTCACGGTGTAGGTGTCATCTCTACCAGAGTAAAGGACAGTTTCTCCTGTGGTGGTTCTCATCTTTCCAGATCCAGTCCATCTGCTCTCACTCACTCCTAGGACATGTAGATTAAACTGTCTCATCTCAGATGTTACCTGTGCCAACTCATAGAGTGTCCTCGCATTCCAATGTCCTAGTCTGAGCTTGGTTTCGGTGGTGTTCAGGACCTCCCCCATTCTGCTGGTAACGTCCTTATGGCTTTGGTTGCCATCATTCATACGAGTCTTATTTAACTCGGAATGCCTTTCACACGATGTAGTAAAGGTTTTTCTTGTTGCTGTTTCCGTAACTTTCTCCTTTTACAGGGCAGTGTCGTTAGCACTACGCCCAACCCCCAACCTGGAGGACCAGGGTAATTTGTTTATGGTTTCCTTCCACTAGATCTATGGCTTTACATGGGTAACGAGTCTAGATCTGCCCGTGATTTTTTAGTAAGAGTTTATCTTCTCCTAGGTAGCTGCCTTTCCGGGCTAACGTCCCCACCGGGACGGCCATTTTCCGTGGCATGGACGGAGTTGCCAGAAGTGTGGTTATACCATCAGCCTTGTGGTACTCCAGATTTCTGTAGGGTTTACTCTTTAGCCTTTCCTTCTCCCAAAGGTATCTACAAGGCAGTAGGTCATTGCAATTTACCCATTGCTGGGAACTATGATTGCAGGCACCAGGGCATATCAACACGCCGGTGGGCCATGCATGCCGTGCATTAAGGGGCCTAGTCTCCTCCAAGACCCTGTGGTTCCGCTTGGGGCCGCAAGGTACCCAATTTCCATCTGCTACCTCAAGGAGGATCCCATATCTGGGCCACATAGGTCTAACTGTGGAGAGGCTATACCTGGCAGATAAGACTTACAAATATAATTTTGCTTATCTTTCACAGCAAGCTGCTAGCCAGGGGTGGAGCTGAAAGCGAGAGTGACAAGCACAGACACAGACAGACACACACACACTGTACGCATCACACAGTCATTTAGCAGACACTAAAAGCACTTAACTACATGTAATAAGGTGTATTTATTAAAAAAAAATATCGGCATTGTTCAAGAAGAATTTTTTTCGATAAATATTTTTATTCAGTATTTGTTATCAAATGGTACTTTCTATCTGTCAATTACTATACATTTATAAGCTGTAAACGTTTCAACATTATAAGCCACATAGTTTTGGAGCTTTTGAAAAAATAATTTTTTGGACATTTTGATCTTTGATGAAACCTTAACTATAGAAAATTATGAAACAGATGCATTAGACTCTGTTATATTCTTTTATTTCAAGTTCACTGAGATGCATTGTGTCGACATATGAGTGGAAGTATATAACCTAATTCATATTCAAACCTTTCCACTTATTCGAAATTGTGGTATCATCTATTTGAATAGGTGATATCACTTATTCAAAAGCTGAAACGGTGATATCATCAGTTCAAATAGGGAATATCACCAAATGAGTTGGGGATATCACTATTTTATTTGGTGATATCATTTAATGGCAGTAAATACTGATAACCCTCTTAGATTAATACGCCCTCAAAGTACTTCATTTAGCCTGCATTATTTTTACTTCACAGGTAAACCAAACAAATTATCCATTCCCTTGGCCGAAATTTAAAAAAAATTGTTAAAAGGCAATCTTGATCGTTGTTGTCTGTGTGCGAGTTAAATTTCTTTGGCTTTAGACTTCATAACACTGCATAAAATTACATTTGTCTTTTGTCTTTGATTCATTAAATAATGATTTATATTGTATGTGATAAAGACCAAAACACATGAAATGACAAAGTCTTTGCATTTCTATTTTTTAAAAAAATTTAGAATCTTCAAAAGGGATTTTATCTTTTCATAAAAAATCGGGAGAGATGGATGGGGGTTGTTAGCCTGAGAGATAGGCATTGTAAAAGAGGGCTTCAATATGATTTATAAAATTTAAAAATAAAAATCATCTTTTTTACTTTTGTGTGTCTTTGGTGCACGATGTCAATATTTTACATTTATAACTGTGTTGTTCTATTTGTAACATCGCGCAAATGACTCTTAAACAAACAATTACTTACAATTACTTACATGTACTTACCGTTATTAATTACAGTGATTGGTTACCTGTCTAGCTTTTTTATAATGTGATCCAACAACTGGCTTACGTAATAATTTACATAAACTCCGAAGCCATATCATAGCTTATCATCATCATGAACAAAAAAGGTCAGTACATGTGTTTGATCCACTTCTCTCTAGCTCCCTATACTGCAGATCTGTAGTATGAAAACTTGGAGATAACTAACAGTATTCTAGTTCAAAAGACCATAAAATAATACAAAATAGGAACAGAGCAAAAAAGTACTTCAAAATTATCAGAGGTGGGATCAGGTGCCATGAAGGAGTGAGCATCCCCTTCCTACCGTTCACACCTGTTGTGTTCTTCTCGTCATGATCGGGAAATAAAGGTAAATTCTGTCGTAAATTCAGTGTGTAAATAATGATCTAGTAATTAGTATCGAAAACATAAGTCAGCATTTGAC
This sequence comes from Saccostrea cuccullata, assembly GCF_032062105.1. Taxonomy (NCBI): domain Eukaryota; kingdom Metazoa; phylum Mollusca; class Bivalvia; order Ostreida; family Ostreidae; genus Saccostrea; species Saccostrea cuccullata. The sequence continues at coordinate 10,242 of NW_026921901.1, read as the reverse complement.
ACAATGATAAATTGTATTTGCTGACAAGGTCACTATATTGGCCATAAAACTTACGAAAAATAAAACTTACAAAAAGATGAACTGGCTTTAAACTAGATTACTGATTTTTTTTTCATGAAATTGTTTGTCAATAATCTATTTCGTTTTATAAATTGTATAAAAAGGTATATCGTTGTATAAGTAAGGTAAGTTGACGATTAAAAAGTTAAAGTCATCAAGTTTATCATAGACTTTTGTTGCTAGCTTGCCATAAATATATTTTTCAAGTAAAATGTCCAAACATAAAACAGATGTGTCAGACTCTGTGATATCTTTTATTTTAATCTTACAGGGAATTATCGTATTGACATAAGAATGGAAATTACAGTTGTTAATTGACGATACGCCGTCGATATATCTAAATGTCGAGTTGAAGGCCACAGCAAGTGTTTTCTTCATTTCACGCATAAGTCTGACACATCTGTTTCATACTTGGATATTTTATTCATGATAATCAAACAACCAAACTCTATGATTAACGTGATGACTTTAACTTTTCTATCGTCAACCTCCCTTACTTATGCAGCAATATTCTTTCATCACATCACCTACAGGGTTCTCCATCAATTGCAATTGTACTGTGTTGCAGAGTTTACGCGAAACACTAAAATTTCGCGATATTTTCGCGATCAGATTCGCAGTGAATCTCTATTTATTATAATTACAAAAGAATACATCACAAACTTCTTTTAAAAATTACTAATTCGTCACACAAATCACATCACATGTTCTGAAAATCAGAGGAAATTCTTGTCAATACAGTCGAAATTTATATAAATTTGCCGTGATTTTTGTCAGTTTTCTTGATCGAATAAAATTATTATCGAATTACAAAAAAAAAGAAACTTCAGAATAGTTAAATACTTTTATGAACTCCTTGAAAAATTAAAACAATTTATTTACATCAATTAAATTAATGCGGTACGATGGTCATATTTATGTTTGACTTACCGCAGTACCAACATAATTCTAGAGCCTCGTAAAAAAAACATATTGTTTAAAAAATAGTACAATGTTTTTTTAGTGCAACTACCAATTAACCGTTACATAGAAGTGTGAAAACAAATTATTTGTCTTTGTTCCTTCATGTAAAGTCTCGTAATTGATTATGCACAAGCCCTCACCTTATATAATTGAAGACGTACAATTAGATAGAACTTTTGTGTTTTAATTTACTGATTATCACAGATCTTGCTGTGTCGGCAAAATTTTTACTGTGTCGCACGCATAAAATTTGAATCGTTACTGTGTCGGAGAAAATTTTACTGTGTCAGCAACATACAATTTATCAAATTTATATATCTCAGTTGATTCGAAACGCTAGAGCATGCTCTACGTATGAACAATTCCTAAAAAGAGGTAAATTATTGAAAAACAAGTTGATGAAACAAGAATACCAGCAGACTCGTTTGAAGACATCATTTCGTACATGTGCGTTCTATGGTCGATACAATGTCCTTGTCAGCAAATACAATTTATCATTGAGTCTAATGCTGACTGGCGTTTTTCATACTAATTGTTAGTCCATTATATACACTAAATTGACGACGATTTTTTTCATTTCCCGATCATGACAAGGTGCAGACGGTGGCTGTGACAGGTCAGCAGGGAATGCTCACTCCTCCATGGCATCTGATCCCACCTCTGATGTTTTGGAGGTCCGTGTTTGCTCTGCTCCTATTTTGTATTGTTTTAAGGACCTTGATATTGAATACTGTTTGTTATCTCCATATCCTTGATTTCAAGACTATACATTATATAGATGGATCGCAGAGTTAAATCTCGAAAATGATCATACAACTAGAAAATGTGGGCTATTTTGTCCAATATTGCTGTGTTGAAGAAATCTATAGGAAGGCCTGCTACAGGAATAAGTACTTCGTGTTAAAGACGTAATGGTTACCCCCTCTTCTTAACAGTATGGGAGGGGTAACCCAGTTTCCTAAATAAGAATTGAAAGTGCTGCTGAGTGTATTTTGCTTTTCAGTAAATTAATGTTAAAAATGCTATAACATGTATATATGTGTTTAATTGTTTTTAAAATTCTTTGTAAACATTGTATATGATTTGATCCCCAAGAGGAATCGATCGCTGTTAAGAGGACAAGACAATTCCATCTTTTGTTTGAGATAATTGCGACTTTTGAATAAGAAAAGTGACATAGGGTCTAATATCAATGTTCAACCGGCGCCAAAAGCTGGGTCGAATCAGAATTCGATGGAGATCTTAGAATCAGCTCCCAACAAGTAAGGAATAAGGAAAGTTTATAATCTGAAACATCGTTATCATATATATACACATATTATATATGATATAGATTCTCCTGTACAATTTTAATATGAAAGGAAAACAGAACCAGAGGTACTGTGATCACTGAGCTCACTAAATGATATCCCCACCTCCCATATGATGATAATGGCAATGTCCATGTTTGACTGTGATACATCCGAAGTAAATGCGAGATCAAAAAATAAAATAGGAGGTCATAATGGCATTACGTAATAGAGAATTTGTAAAAGTGTTTTTATATTTTATTCAATAGTGTATAAGAGGTGTCCATCTCTTATCCGCTACTCATGTCTTACCACTGAATGAAATTTCATTGAAACTTTCACAGAATCTTTGTAACATTGTGCCAGTGTAACCTCCTTTTTTTACTTTTTGATTCGACACATATTTTTGGGTTTCCCATAGCAAAACATAGAGGCTGCCATTCTTACTATGATATTATAGCTTACCTATCTTTTATCTGCAACTCCTTCTAAATCACTGAATAAAATTATGATACTTTCTCACAGATTCTTTATTAGATAATGCCATTCTATTTTACATATACTTTTCTGAACTGACACTTATACCGGTCTCCCAGAGCAAAACTTTTCCATTATAATCATAAAGGAGGCGGGGGTATTATTTGTCATTTATTGAGCTTATCTATGAATGACTATAATTCATTACATAATGTGACCATATATGTTGCTAGTCGATAGAGTGCGGTGTCCCGAAGCATTACAAAGTTTCTAAAGAAATGGGCGTGTTATTACATGTATGTAACTATTGAAGTTCGATTTTAAAATTAAATGGAAACCCATGCAATGAAACATTTTAATGCGTTTCAATGCATAATAAGGGGATATGAAAGTGGAATCATGAAATTCATCTCAGAGTTTAAAAAGCTTCATAGAGTTTTCTTGGTAGCTTACCGAACACTTACAAAGCAAAGTCGAGACACCTTTGATAATAAATTCAGAATAAAAATCAAATTGAAAAGACAAATTTCTTAGAAATATAATCATAAAAACGAAAATTGATCATTTATATGACTAAGATGTTTCTCATTCTTCTACGTCATAATGAATTTGACTTGATTTGCTCATCATACAAAAAGGGCATTGATAAGGAGAGTTCCTAAGGATGAGGACGCGCGGTTAATTTAATTTATCATCCTTAACTTAGAAATTTGAGCAATTTATCAATTATTTGATGCACCAGAAATTGTGGTTAAAACGTAACATTGATCATAGAAAATCCTCGCTGGTGGCCAATTTGGTTATTGTTAGGAACAAATTGTTCTGCAGTGGGGGTAATCAACTGATGAAGGAAGCTATCAAAGACCAGATGGCTAAGACACGGTTTGAAGATTTGTTTTCTTTTTGTTGCTTTAACATTAAACACAAATTTCTCATACAGGAACATTTACTCTTCTTATCAACAAGCAAACGTTATATATGTAAATGTACAAAAAAAACATATGTACAACGACTTCAGATATGACGTATCAGGCGCCATGTTAGATGACTCCTACGACAACCTTAAATGTGTTTTTATCATTTCTTACAAATGCTCTTAATATATTAAGAATGTATTTGAAAATTAATGAATGCTTCAGTAAAGTAAATCTTCCTCTAACACAGGTAGTAGATAATGCAATGCATTTATTGCTTGAATTTAAATTATAATTACTCTACAATTTCAATCTAATACATGTAGAATTCATTTTCTTCAAATAATTTAGGAATGTGATGTAATGAACGCATAATTTTATAGATTTAGGTAGATAATTATTATGTATTTTTGTCATTGGGATAATTTTTGAACAAAAAACTCATTCTAATAGCTTGTCAAAAAAGCAAGCCATTCTCACTATAATATACTAGTAACAATTGATATATGGAATACTACTCACATAATTGGATATCGAGCATAATGTATATACATCATAACAGTTAATTGGAATGCATTGCATTAGCAAAAGATAGTCACTTCGAACACACGCAATTATTCACTGACCATGATTCATCAAGATCCATATTGACGCTTGGCTATACAACAACAGGTGGTTCCGCTTCCTAAACTAAACGTTGTATTCGTTGATTACTTTGTCAGCAGAAAAAATTCCATTATAGGTCACATATGCATACCTCAGTAAATCCATTTCATTTAAATATTTTTTGGCTTTTTACTTTGATTTCATGTTGTTATAATTCCAATTTTAATTTTATTCATTGATTCCCTATGTTTTGATTGGACGAGAACAAATTCAAGAAAAGTTTACACTTCGATGAATTTTTCAATCAGAACTACTTTCTTGACCTTGCTTCTAGGCTGTTGTAAAAACAATGAAAACAGATACTTCCAGTCCGTTTTAGCAAAAATTATGATTACAAGAAACTTGAAATTAAAAAAAGTGAAACAGGAGATAAACAAGATTGACAGCGACGGGAATATTATGTTTATGTCACTGTCGGATCACGAGTATGAATTTTAAAAAATCGCTGATCATGCTGTCATTTTCTCGACGTTCCATATCAGCTCAGTTTAAAAGGTTTTTTTTTGATTTCTTAAAAGAAACTTACCTCAGACTCTTGTTATCAGCATCAAATTCATTTGAATATTAATGAATGCTACAGATCCAATATTCTCCTCTTACAATCTTTGATAAACCAGAGCAAATTGAGGACGTCGTTGGTCTGCAACTTTATATATGAGCGTTGTTTCGTTAATGTCAACATGGCCATGGTCAAGGACAAATTATTCTGGAGAATACGCTTATTTACGACATTTGGTGACTTAGACAACATTCAATGAGTTTTTATAAGTTTATTTATTGATTATTTTGACAATTTAAGTTGGATTTTATCGATATTCATCTTGTATACGTTTCTTTGCTGCATAAAGTATTCCTACGCCGTACAAAATAACGGATTGTATGGCGGCCTCAAAGAGAAATAAGTTTAATAATTTTAAAAATTCGTAATTGGAATTACACAACAACAGGTGGTTCCACTTCTTAAACTAAACGTTGTATTCGTTGATTACTTTGTCACAAACTAAATTACATTATAAATACTTCGCACTTTTATTCAGTTTAAATATTTTTGGCTTTTTACTTTGATTTAATGTTTAATTATAACAAACACCATCATTATTACGTTTCTCTCCACATCGAACACACTTGTGCTAACGAAATGATAATTATCTCTGTCCAGAGAACAACCTGTGGGGTACCTTGACCATTTCTTTCATCTCGCGACGTCAAACCTTCAAAATAAAAAGTGTAATACAGAGATAAGTGTGTCATGGCACCCAGTATAAAGCCTGTATAATGTAATATTAATGCATTTACAAAACTGTACTTCTGTCATAGAATAACGACACACTGGTCTCCTTCTCACATAAACTCAACAACAATGCGATCATATGGGAAATCTTCCCTTTTTAGCTCACCTCTTTTTTAGTAATTCTGTATATATTTTCTTTTTAAGCTTGGTTCTTAGGCGTAAACCTTTATTAGTATATACTTTGATTTTTTTAAATGAAATGTTGAACTGCTCAACAGCATAAATATTAGGTGCATCTGTAACAAAGACATACCTTTTTGTCTGTCTAAATCTCGGAAGTCGAATACTTTTGTGTCACCGTTACTTTGTTCTCTGACTTGTGATACAGTTTCTGGGTGAGTTCTTTTAGCTGGATCGGAATTTGTGAGCACCTGTGTTGTTGAAGTAAGGCTACTTGATCTAGGTTTTGGGGTAGGGTTCATCAACTCTACAATCAACATTTAGTACAAATAAAACTGTTTATGGTCGACTTAATCCCAATTTTTTTTCTAACTCTAAAAATACTGTGAATTTTTTTACAAACAAAATATGTTGGTGAACTTATATCTTATCATTATATGACAATCATAAATATTTTTGATTCATCGTAGGTAGGAGATCAATATAAGGCGTACCGTACAGATACATTGATCTCTCGCTTCTTCCATACTTATTGTGCGCTTCACATGTATATTTCCCATAATCCTCCTCACCAATATTTAAAATCCTCAGTGATAGAGTGACTCTGTCAAATTATACAATTATTACACACTATTACGAGAAAAATCCAATTCTCCAAGTAAAGAGCATAAATATTTCAGTAAAATATAATATTTCAGTAATATTTTATATTCAATGATAAAAAACAAATTTCAATATTATTACGCTATCCGGACCGCTATGAAATACGTCCGGTCTATGGGGTATACTCGGGTGAAGTGCGATTTACATAATTGAACGAATTAATTATGCTAATTAATTACGACAATCAGTAAATCGTACATTGTTTCATTCTCTCAATATGGCGTAACTTTACTTGATAAAGAATAATCAAAGAAAAATAACATGTCAAGGATATTTGAAAATATGAATTATGATCTATTATAAATTTTGAAATATTTTAGGACTTATTATCGGGAAAAAATAATTAACAAAGGCGTAAACAATTCATAGTTATGTGGGCTGTTCGAAAGTTGGTGACGCAAATTAACTGTAGAGTTAACACTAAATTGAGAGAATAATCTTGTTTAGTATCATCAGGCATTGGGTCTAGTTTACGTTCATTCTTGTGAAGTCATTCAGTTTGTTAATACCATTAGGTCGGAATGACTTTAATCTGTGCATCCAGAATTTTTCTTTTATTTTTCTCTGAGCGTCTGTCCATCTTGGGTTATGGTCAATCACCACTACTGTCATGTCCTCCCATTTGTGACCCTCAAGGTTGAAATGTTCCCTAACGGGTTCATTGAGTTTTTTGGTTCTAATGGTCGAGCGGTGGTTATTAACTCTCCTGCGGAGATCTCCTGTTTCGCCAATATACTGTTTGGAGCAAACTTTGCAACTGATGAGATAAATGCAGTTGTCACTATGACAGGACAAATTCCCTAGTATTCTGTAGCTGCGGCCTGTAACAGGGCTGTTAAAACTGTCTGTGTCAGTGCTGTGCTTACAAAGAAGACATCTTCTGTCAGAGCAAGTTTTAAAGCCCCCGTTAGGTAATGGGTTGTCCAGTCTGGTTCTTACTACCATGTCCTTTAGGTTCCTTGGGCGTCTGTATGCAGCCAATGGGGGTTCCTTAAAGACCTCTGCCATTCGTTTGTTTGAATGGAGAATTTGTAGGTTCTTTTGAAGGATACCGCTAAGGTTCTTAAGGACGGGATGGTATGTGGTTACCAGAGGGACTCTGCCGCTATTGTCTTTCTCCTTGTAGCGTAATAGGTTTTGCCAGTCATGTCCCGCCATCTCATCAATAGCTGTTTGTACGGTGCGGGCATTGTAGCCTCTTTTGCATAAATGGGACTTAAGAAGACCACTTTGCTCCTGATATAAGGCAGGGGACGAACAGATGCGTCGAATTCTGGTGGTTAGACCCTTAGGCAATCCCTTAGAAGTGTGTGGGGGATGACAGCTAGTGGGCATAAGATATAGGTGGGAGTCTGTGGGTTTGGTGTGGAGACTGAATTCGATTTAACCATCAATCAGGGTAGATGTAGTATCTAGGAATACGTTTTTCGAATTAGATACGTCTACTGTAAATTTGATCGACTGATGAAAGGTGTTGGCAAACGTAATGAATGCCTCGAGGCTCTCGCGACATTCGGCCCACTTCATCTCTATATCGTCAATGAATCGCAACCAGCTATGGGGCCTAAATGGTGCTTGAAGTAACAAGTTGCGTTCCAGTCTGCCCATGAAGACATTAGCATAAGACGGTGCCATTTTCGTACCCATAGCAGTGCCATTAACCTGCAGGTAATGTTCTCCATTTAACATGAAGTTGTTGAACTTGAGAACATGTTCAAGGAGCTTAGCAAGGGACTCGGTAGAAGGGATTGGTATGGATCTACTATCCCAGACTTCTCTACAGGCTTCGATACCCTCATCGTGCGGAATATTGGTGTACAAAGATGTGATGTCCATAGTCACGAGAAGGGTATGATCTGGGAGGCCAGTAGAAGGCGTCTTGTTAATGTAGTCCGTGGTGTCCTTGAGATAGGATGGCAAAGTCTCTACGTGTGGACGGAGATGTAAATCAATGGACGTCAGATCTTTGTGAGAAAGACAATAGCGGCAGGGTCCCTCTGGTAACCACATACCATCCCGTCCTTAAGAACCTTAGCGGTATCCTTCAAAAGAACCTACAAATTCTCCATTCAAACAAACGAATGGCAGAGGTCTTTAAGGAACCCCCATTGGCTGCATACAGACGCCCAAGGAACCTAAAGGACATGGTAGTAAGAACCAGACTGGACAACCCATTACCTAACGGGGGCTTTAAAACTTGCTCTGACAGAAGATGTCTTCTTTGTAAGCACAGCACTGACACAGACAGTTTTAACAGCCCTGTTACAGGCCGCAGCTACAGAATACTAGGGAATTTGTCCTGTCATAGTGACAACTGCATTTATCTCATCAGTTGCAAAGTTTGCTCCAAACAGTATATTGGCGAAACAGGAGATCTCCGCAGGAGAGTTAATAACCACCGCTCGACCATTAGAACCAAAAAACTCAATGAACCCGTTAGGGAACATTTCAACCTTGAGGGTCACAAATGGGAGGACATGACAGTAGTGGTGATTGACCATAACCCAAGATGGACAGACGCTCAGAGAAAAAGCAAAGAAAAGTACTGGATGCACAGATTGAAGTCATTCCGCCCTAATGGTATTAACAAACTGAATGACTTCACCAGAATGAACGTAAACTAGACCCAATTCCTGAAGATACTAAACAAGATTATTCTCTCAATTTAGTGTTAACTCTACAGTTAATTTGTGTCACCAACTCTCGAACAGCCCACATAGCTATGAATTGTTTACGCCTGTGTTAATTATTTTTTTCCGATATTAAGTCCTAAAATATTTCAAAATTTATAATAGATCATAATTCATATTTTAAAATATCCCTGCTATGTTATTTTTCTTTGATTATTCTTTATCAAGTATAGTTACGCCATATTGTCGTAATTAATTAGCATAATTAATTCGTTCAATTATGTAAATCGCACTTCACCCGAGTATACCCCATAGACCGAACGTATTTCATAGCGGTCCGGATTTCTTTCTTTAATAGTGTTCTTAAAAATTTCCAATTCAACATGTAACTAAGTTTGTAAATATATAGGGTTTAGTAGTTTAGTAGTAGTGCTAGTTGTTTTTGTTTTTCTTTTTCCTTTGTTCTTATGACCTTTTAACTTTTTTCTTTGTCCTGAGGAAGGGACAGGGCGTCCCGATAATTTTACAATTTCTATTGTTCGTGTCGTTGGTCATTTTCAGTGCTTTACATATATATATATATATATATATATATATATATATATATATATATATATATATATATATATATATATATATATATATATATATATATATACAATGTCGATAGCAGTTAAGTGCTGTACCTCATCTTGTCATCCCTGTACATATCTGTGTGGTAGTTCCGTCCACTCTGCTGGTCAAATTTGCGATCTCCAAATTTCCAGACATTGACGCCCAGGGGCGATGCAGACACGTCACACTGTAGTACTGTCTCCGTTCCTACTCTCTGGGCCTTTCTGTAATGACTAAGGCTTACTTCCGGTGGAACTGTAACAAGAAAGGCCTGTACATTTTAGTGAAAGATTAAAATGTCATATACTACGGAACCCTGATATTAAATTTGAATTAAAAAAAAAAAATCATTGATATACAATTATTACTGTACAGTTTTATTTCAATTTTTTTTTTGGTTCTTTAGACTTGTATGGCAAGTCTATTTGTATTGTATAATTCTTCATGTGCATTTTAAATTTTTCATTTTAATTGTTTGATTTTCATTTGTATTCTATAATTCTTCATGTGCATTGGAAGTTTTTCCATTTGTATTATATGATTTTTATTTGAAT
>NW_026921900.1:0-10248 GCF_032062105.1 Saccostrea cuccullata | reverse complement strand
GTAAAGTTTTTATTGGCAAAAAAACACCCTACGCGTTTAAAAATAAATCTTTAAATCAGCAGAAAAATAACTTAAAGATGTGAAAATTATGTGTCTAAAAGTTAAAGATGCTAGATAGGTATTATTTACGATAATGCCCACCAGTTATAGGTAAGTGTGTTTTATTATGTCATGCAAATATTCTGTATGAAAGCAAAAGTGAAAGTAGTGTAGCCCGACCTGCGTAATACACATTCCTTCGATTGATATTGTTATTTCTCGTTTAGAGTCCCAAATTAAAGATAAGTTTATCAATATAAAGTCACAATCCAGAAGAAGAAACACGTTTAACATTTGTTTTCAAAAATGATCTCCAAATTGAAAACAAGATAGCGCCCTCTGACGGTTACAAACGCTTACGTGTTTCTTTACCAGACTCTCTGCTGGTCGGAGTTTACGGAGACAGCCGAGCGTCTGGTTGAACGAGACTACTGAATGTAACGTCGATAACGGGCGATAACTCTTTAGAATGTGAAATTCGTCGTATTGCAACATCGGATGACCTTTGATCCTTTAAACTTTAACCTAACCAGTTGCATTTCAGACTATTTTACCCAAATCTATACCAACACGTGTACTTACCGACTGCCCTAGCTCCAACTTCATGAATATAATCCAATTAAACACAAAATAATTCCAACTGACATACATGCAATGATGTGTACACAACACTAGGCCTAGTACTGCACGTGCAGTGCTATCTAAAAATGATAATGGTAAAACTAGTACTTAAGTTAGGTACGTGACGCAAGCCCAATGTGATGCAGGTCTTCAGATACATTTACAGTATAAGAACAAATTTAAAATTATTATTTACAAAAGATGTTTTATCTTAACTTTGCCATCTAGGCCTATTTCCAAAAACAGGAAAATAGGGTGTGTTTGCGCGTGTGTGTGTTGATGGGAGAAGGGTAGGGGTTGACTAAATTGATTGGGTATAAATGGTATATGGCAGCTTTCAAGGTGTTTCTGCCTAATCAAGTATAAAAAAGTTTGTACATTTTGGAAAAAATCATCAAAAACGCTTTAAACTAATTTGAATAATATTTGTTGTTGATCTATATGAGAAAATAGATTTAAAAAGTTCCAATTATGGGCCAAAAATTTACCCCCCCCCCCTTGTTTCAAACCTAATTTACATCATTAATTGAATTCTGTTGTTTAATTTCAGACTGGTAATGAATTATGAATATGAAATACATGTACCTATAAGATCGAGGCCCATGGTGACCGGTCACATGTTCACTTGAGAATATTATGCTCAATTTGATGAATACATGGAGGCCCTATTATGTAAATTATTAAATTATATTGACTTTTTCTTTGGTAAAGCCTAATTTTAGAGGAGTGTGCATTTAGAGGCAAACACCTTAGTGCGGGTATTACTGTCTCATGACAGCATCTAGTTTAATTTACCTTTGAAATTTATTTGAATTTTTTTTTAGAATTACGCAATCCCCAGAAATAGCGATTTTCGGTATATTAAAAAAATCAATATACATGTACGCTACTTCGTAAAATAATCAGATATTTGCATTCATGAAAAAAATATTAATAAGAAGGTGTTAAACAATATAGGTCACATTAGCTGACACGAATGTCTTTTTAAACATCTCTTGTAAAACCCAGAGCGTAGCCCCCTATGCACTGGAAAAAAATGAATAGTTCCGGTCAAAAAACCTTTATATATTTATTTACAAAGTATATAAAATTTACCAGGCACGGGTATCAGAGTTGTCAAAATGGCCTGAGAGGAAATATTAAAAAAATTCTGAACAGAAAGGAAAATCCCTTTTCCATGTATGGAACTACTATTGAATATAACCAACCCCGAGCCCGATCTTAAAAACACGGTAGTAGAAAATTAGAATTTTGCTGTTTTATTAATTTTTTTGCTTTTAACTTCTTTTCTTGAAGCCAAATGATATGAAAACACTCAAGAAGGTGCAAAGACTTCATATTGTTATCTGAATTAAAATCAAAATTGTAATCTGAACAATTAGTCTCCTTATTATGTTCCCCAAACGAAGTTTGGGAACATATTGTTTTACTTTTTCTGAATTTTTTCTTTGTTCTCCGGTACTTTTTTGTCCGCGAGTGTTCTCGTAAACTACTCATCCGATCTAGGTGAAACTTTTTAGGGTCACTAGGTATGTTATGTAGATGTGCGGAACGAAGGTCATTTTGCGCGCACGTGCGTGCAGGTGCGCGCACGTGTAACACGTGAAATGACCAATATAATAGATTTAGCCGTAACTTTTTAAATATTGGATGAAATGCTTTGAAACTCATAATATAAGGATATAATAGTAGTATAGACATGATGACATGGTCAAAATAGCAAGATCTCACGCGCATGCAGGTGCCCTTCGCTGCGATTGGCTGAAACTCAAAGTCTAAATATCTATTTTGTTTTCTGACAAAATCCTTTGAAATTTTGAACATAGTCTTACATTATGAAGATCTACAGCATGATATATAAGAATAATCATGAACGCACGCACATGCACGTGTGCTGCAATCTGATTGGCTAAAACTTTAAATGCCTACAACTTTCTTGGTTCTCAATAATACAGGGTGAAATTTCAAATATGAATAGATATAATGATTGCCTACATTATACTACTATCAAAAGTAAATACATGGACGTGCATGCACATGCGACCGCACACAATGTATTAAAAGACAGTATACTTGAGTGTTTGATGTTCATGCAGAATTAAGAACTTCTAAATGTCAAGACATGTAACATACTGAAGCATGCAGATCTTTTTACCCTTGACCTTGAAACTTAGGTCAAGGTCACTGGTAACCTGAATAAAATGTTGATATTAACTATTTACCAAAATCACCTTGACCTATGAACTTGAAATCGACCTTAACCTTTGTCCTAGACCCAAGGGTAAAAAGAAACATGAAGTACATGTACATGTATCTAGAAACACCTTTCAGAGTTTATTTCGGTTGACAGGTTAGAAGTTAAAGAGGTGGTAGTTTTTAATGACCTTGACCTTTCATCCAAATGTCACAATCAATCTTAAGTTCTTGGAATAAGATACAAGATTCAACTCCAACGTTAAATAGGTTAAGAATAAAAATAACCCCCCCCCACACACACACACACAAACAAATCAAATTAATGGCAACGTAGAGAATCACTGTTAAACTCAAATAACACCTCGGACCCACATAAAATTTCAGGAAAACTGCAGAAAAGAGCTCGAGGAAAGTGTATTAAAATATTTCATTTGAGTTTCCAAAGTATATAGAAATTATTAATTTATACAGAAAAAATTACAAATCCTGTCGTGTTTAAAATTAAAGTGCAGATGACCAAAGTTGGCATATAAGCCTTTTATAGCCTATTTATTCAGATGTCGTTAATAGCATTCGATTCTACTGATTTGAAATAATATTTTAATACCAAGCATCCTTTGTTTAATTTACCTTTGAAATTTATTTGAATTTTTTTTTAGAATTACGCAATCCCCAGAAATAGCGATTTTCGGTATATTAAAAAATCAATATACATGTACGCTCCTTCGTAAAATAATCAGATATTTGCATTCATGAAAAAAATATTAATAAGAAGGTGTTAAACAATATAGGTCACATTAGCTGACACGAATGTCTTTTTAAACATCTCTTGTAAAACCCAGAGCGTAGCCCCCTATGCACTGGAAAAAAATGAATAGTTCCGGTCAAAAAACCTTTATATATTTATTTACAAAGTATATAAAACTAGTTCTAATTGTAACGGGGACCGTTACAGATGTTCCCCAAACGCTCCCCAACTCCCTTTTTGTGCAAATTTCCTTTAAAACTTTTTTCAATATGCTTAGTATCGCAGGATTTCATAAAAGAATTTTAAAAGCTACAATGATATCAACTTTTTGTCATTTAACGCATTGTTCGCAAACGCACGTGCATGCACATGCAAGGTGATCATGACATGTTGTCTAAACCATTAACATATCTTTATATTCCAGAAATCAATAAAAAGTCATAAAAATATAAATTTTACCGTTTTTCAAACATTTTGTTCATTTTACGCATTGCGTGTGCGCATGTGCATGCAAGCACCTCCTTACATTCAATTTTGATTGCAATATCATGTAGGAATCCATAATACCTATTCATATTCTAAACTTCATCCTCTTTTGTTGAGAAGCAAGAAAGATATAGGCATGTAAAGTTTCAGCCAATCAGATTGCAGCACACGTGGATTTATGTGCTTTCATGATAATTCTATATCATGCGGTAGATCTTCATAATATGTGACAAAGTTCAAAATTTCAAAGAGACTTTAGTTTCAGCCAATCAGAGCAAAGCGCACGTGCATGCGCGTAAGATCTTGCAATTTTGACCATGTCATCTTGTCCATACTACTACTATATTCATGCATTGTGAGTTTCAAAAAATTCCATCAAGAAATAGAAAAGTTACGGCTTCATCCATTATCTTGGTAATTTCACATGTTGCACGTGCGCACTCTTGCCAGCACACGCGCATGTACGTGCTTTCATGAAAATTATTATATATCATGCTTTAGATCTTGATATTGTGTGACTAAGTTCAAAATTTCAAAGGATTATGACGAAAAACAAGAAAGATATTGAGACTTTAGTTTCAGCCAATCAGAGCGAAGCGCACGTGCATGCACGTGAGATCTTGCTATTTTGACCATGTCAACACGTCTATACTACTAATATATACTTATATTATGAGTATCAAAGCATATAATCAAAAAATAGAAAAGTAACGGCTGTATCTATTATTTTGGTCATTTCACGCGTTGCACGTGCGCGCTCTTGCAAGCACGTGCGCGCAAAATGACCTTCGTTCCGCAAATCTACATAACATGCCTACTGACCCTAAAAAGGTTTCACCTAAGTCGGACGTGTAGTTTACAAGATCATTCGCGGAAAAGATTTTCCCAGGAAGAAGAAAAATAATAATAATAATAATAAGAAACAGAGTAAAAACAATATGTTCCCCAACTTCGTTTGGGGAACATAATTTACCAGGCACGGGTATCAGAGTTGTCAAAATGGCCTGAGAGGAAATATTAAAAAAATTCTGAACAGAAAGGAAAATCCCTTTTCCATGTATGGAACTACTATTGAATATAAGCAACCCCGAGCCCGATCTTAAAAACACGGTAGTAGAAAATTAGAATTTTGCTGTTTTATTAATTTTTTTGCTTTTAACTTCTTTTCTTGAAGCCAAATGATATGAAAACACTCAAGAAGGTGCAAAGACTTCATATTGTTATCTGAATTAAAATCAAAATTGTAATCTGAACAATTAGTCTCCTTATTATGTTCCCCAAACGAAGTTTGGGAACATATTGTTTTTACTTTTTCTGAATTTTTTCTTTGTTCTCCGGTACTTTTTTGTCCGCGAGTGTTCTCGTAAACTACTCATCCGATCTAGGTGAAACTTTTTAGGGTCACTAGGTATGTTATGTAGATGTGCGGAACGAAGGTCATTTTGCGCGCACGTGCGTGCAGGTGCGCGCACGTGTAACACGTGAAATGACCAATATAATAGATTTAGCCGTAACTTTTTAAATATTGGATGAAATGCTTTGAAACTCATAATATAAGGATATAATAGTAGTATAGACATGATGACATGGTCAAAATAGCAAGATCTCACGCGCATGCAGGTGCCCTTCGCTGCGATTGGCTGAAACTTAAAGTCTAAATATCTATTTTGTTTTCTGACAAAATCCTTTGAAATTTTGAACATAGTCTTACATTATGAAGATCTACAGCATGATATATAAGAATAATCATGAACGCACGCACATGCACGTGTGCTGCAATCTGATTGGCTAAAACTTTAAATGCCTACAACTTTCTTGGTTCTCAATAATACAGGGTGAAATTTCAAATATGAATAGATATAATGATTGCCTACATTATACTACTATCAAAAGTAAATACATGGACGTGCATGCACATGCGACCGCACACAATGTATTAAAAGACAGTATACTTGAGTGTTTGATGTTCATGCAGAATTAAGAACTTCTAAATGTCAAGACATGTAACATACTGAAGCATGCAGATCTTTTTACCCTTGACCTTGAAACTTAGGTCAAGGTCACTGGTAACCTGAATAAAATGTTGATATTAACTATTTACCAAAATCACCTTGACCTATGAACTTGAAATCGACCTTAACCTTTGTCCTAGACCCAAGGGTAAAAAGAAACATGAAGTACATGTACATGTATCTAGAAACACCTTTCAGAGTTTATTTCGGTTGACAGGTTAGAAGTTAAAGAGGTGGTAGTTTTTAATGACCTTGACCTTTCATCCAAATGTCACAATCAATCTTAAGTTCTTGGAATAAGATACAAGATTCAACTCCAACGTTAAATAGGTTAAGAATAAAAATAACACCCCCCCACACACACACACACACACAAACAAATCAAATTAATGGCAACGTAGAGAATCACTGTTAAACTCAAATAACACCTCGGACCCACATAAAATTTCAGGAAAACTGCAGAAAAGAGCTCGAGGAAAGTGTATTAAAATATTTCATTTGAGTTTCCAAAGTATATAGAAATTATTAATTTATACAGAAAAAATTACAAATCCTGTCGTGTTTAAAATTAAAGTGCAGATGACCAAAGTTGGCATATAAGCCTTTTATAGCCTATTTATTCAGATGTCGTTAATAGCATTCGATTCTACTGATTTGAAATAATATTTTAATACCAAGCATCCTTTGTTTAATTTACCTTTGAAATTTATTTGAATTTTTTTTTAGAATTACGCAATCCCCAGAAATAGCGATTTTCGGTATATTAAAAAATCAATATACATGTACGCTCCTTCGTAAAATAATCAGATATTTGCATTCATGAAAAAAATATTAATAAGAAGGTGTTAAACAATATAGGTCACATTAGCTGACACGAATGTCTTTTTAAACATCTCTTGTAAAACCCAGAGCGTAGCCCCCTATGCACTGGAAAAAAATGAATAGTTCCGGTCAAAAAACCTTTATATATTTATTTACAAAGTATATAAAACTAGTTCTAATTGTAACGGGGACCGTTACAGATGTTCCCCAAACGCTCCCCAACTCCCTTTTTGTGCAAATTTCCTTTAAAACTTTTTTCAATATGCTTAGTATCGCAGGATTTCATAAAAGAATTTTAAAAGCTACAATGATATCAACTTTTTGTCATTTAACGCATTGTTCGCAAACGCACGTGCATGCACATGCAAGGTGATCATGACATGTTGTCTAAACCATTAACATATCTTTATATTCCAGAAATCAATAAAAAGTCATAAAAATATAAATTTTACCGTTTTTCAAACATTTTGTTCATTTTACGCATTGCGTGTGCGCATGTGCATGCAAGCACCTCCTTACATTCAATTTTGATTGCAATATCATGTAGGAATCCATAATACCTATTCATATTCTAAACTTCATCCTCTTTTGTTGAGAAGCAAGAAAGATATAGGCATGTAAAGTTTCAGCCAATCAGATTGCAGCACACGTGGATTTATGTGCTTTCATGATAATTCTATATCATGCGGTAGATCTTCATAATATGTGACAAAGTTCAAAATTTCAAAGAGACTTTAGTTTCAGCCAATCAGAGCAAAGCGCACGTGCATGCGCGTAAGATCTTGCAATTTTGACCATGTCATCTTGTCCATACTACTACTATATTCATGCATTGTGAGTTTCAAAAAATTCCATCAAGAAATAGAAAAGTTACGGCTTCATCCATTATCTTGGTAATTTCACATGTTGCACGTGCGCACTCTTGCCAGCACACGCGCATGTACGTGCTTTCATGAAAATTATTATATATCATGCTTTAGATCTTCATATTGTGTGACTAAGTTCAAAATTTCAAAGGATTATGACGAAAAACAAGAAAGATATTGAGACTTTAGTTTCAGCCAATCAGAGCGAAGCGCACGTGCATGCGCGTGAGATCTTGCTATTTTGACCATGTCAACACGTCTATACTACTAATATATACTTATATTATGAGTATCAAAGCATATAATCAAAAAATAGAAAAGTAACGGCTGTATCTATTATTTTGGTCATTTCACGCGTTGCACGTGCGCGCTCTTGCAAGCACGTGCGCGCAAAATGACCTTCGTTCCGCAAATCTACATAACATGCCTACTGACCCTAAAAAGGTTTCACCTAAGTCGGACGTGTAGTTTACAAGATCATTCGCGGAAAAGATTTTCCCAGGAAGAAGAAAAATAATAATAATAATAACTAGTGCTAATTGTAACGGGAACCGTTACAGATGTTCCCCAAACGCTCCTCAACTCCTTTTTGGTGCCATATTCCCTGTAAGCTTCATTAATAAGGACAAACTCTGTGCATTTTTGACTTTAACAACGTTTTCTCAGAAGGATACCAATTATATTCAAATTTTAGCATTGCACCCGTGCTCATGTGAATGCATGTGCCTTATGATCATATCATCTTGTCTACACTATCTACATATCTTAATATACAATATATTAAAGCATGCAGTCCAAAAGTATGAAAAATCACTCTTTCAAACGTATTTTTCATTTCACTCGTTCCAAATGCACGCACGTGCGTGCACGTGCATGATGACCACTCCTTCTTGTAGGAGTCCCTTATATTTATCTATATTTTAAATCCCATCCTGTTTGGTTGAAAAACAATGAAAAACAAGGGAGTTATAGCCATTTCAAGTTTAAGCCAATCACATTGCAGCACACGTGCATGCGCGTGATTTCATGATTGTTTTTCTACATCATATTGTAGTATATCCTAATTCATGACTATGTTTTAAATTTCAAAGCATTTCGTCAAAAAACAAAGGAGATATAGCCATTTAAAGTTTCAGCCAATCAGATTGCAGCACGCGGGCATGCGCATGCTTTCATGAAAATTCTTATATATCACGCTGTAGATCTTCATAATGTAGGTCTATGTTCAAAATTTCAAAGGATTATGACAAGAAACAAGAAAGATATTGAGACTTTAGTTTCAGCCAATCAGAGCGAAGCGCAAGTGCATGCGCGTGAGATCTTACTTTTTTGACCATGTCATTCTGTCTATCTTTCTAATATATACTTATAATACGAATTTCAAAGCATTTCATCAATAATTTAAATAGTTAAGTCTGTATCAATTATATTGGACATTTCTCGTGTTGCACGTGCGAGCTCTTGCAAGCACATGTGCATGCACATGCTTTCATGATAAATCTTATATTACAGGCTGTAGATCTCCCTAATGTTTGACTATGTTCAAAATTTCAAATGATTTTATCAAAAAACAAAAAAGATATTGAGACTTTAGTTTCAGCCAATCAAAGCGAAGTGCACGTGCATGCGCGTGCGATCTTGCTATTTTGACCATGTCATCTTGTGCATATATATTGGTCTACTAATATATCATTACATTATAAGTTTCAAAACATTTCGTCACAAAATAGAAAAGTTACGGTTATATCCATTATATATTGGTCATTTTAAGTTTTGCACGTGCGCGCTCTTGCAAGCACGTGCGCACAAAATGACCTTGATTCCTATCTATGCAAATCCCACTACATAACTATGCCTACTTACCCTAAAAAGGTTTCACCTAAGTCGGATGTGTAGTTGTAGGATATCCTAATGCATGGCTATGTTCAAAATTTCAAAGGATTTACAAGATCACTCGCGGAAAAGATTTTCCCAGGAAGAATAATAATATCTTATAATAATAATAAGAATATTAAAGCATAATAAAAATAAGAAACAGATATTGTATTTCACGTGTTGCACGTGCGCGCTCTTGCAAGCACGTGCGCGCAAAATGTTCCCCAACTACATCATGTTTGGGGAACTTTACAAGATAATTTTCCCGAAGAAAAATAATAATAATAAGAAACAGAGTAAAAACATATGTTCCCCAACTTCGTTTGGGGAAAAAACATAACATTTAAAAACCCCCCAACTTCGGCACGGGGGTATCAGAGTTGTCAAAATGGCCTGAGAGGAAATATTAAAAAAATTCTGAACAGAAAGGAAAATCCCTTTTCCATGTATGGAACTACTATTGAATATAACCAACCCCGAGCCCGATCTTAAAAACACGGTAGTAGAAAATTAGAATTTTGCTGTTTTATTAATTTTTTTGCTTTTAACTTCTTTTCTTGAAGCCAAATGATATGAAAACACT